>NC_085841.1:60989068-61289068 GCF_035594765.1 Anolis carolinensis
ATAGTTTTATGCTTCTTCTTTTTCTTTTTTTTAACATGGAAAGATTTCTAACACCCCATTCTTTTCTTTGGCATAAACTTCAGACACCAGGACTACAACAGAACATTCCTTCTTCTCATTATAACCAAACAAGGATAAGTGGATTTATCCACTCCTTGGCTGATCATATCTGGGTTGCTTCACTAACCTTGCAACCCACTTTTAGTTGTGAATTCTTGAGTTTCAAAATATCTTCTTCCTTATTTGTCAGAGGCCCTGGTAATAATATTATTTCCTTTTGTATAAATATCAACTAATAATTGTCTTCAAAAACAGAAGGCCTTGCAGTAGCAACAAACTCCTTGTTCCCACAGAGCCCTGGGTTTCTGCTCTGTATTAACTCAAGCAATTCTGACCAACAGCTTGTCACATTGGGTTTGCTTGTTCTGTCTCTCTGTGTGTGGTTGGGTTTTCATTTTTTTATAGAAGAGTCATGTCTCTTTGTGTGCAAGGAAATCCTAAGTAACTAGGAAAAACAAGATATTTTTGCTGCAAGCCAGCCAAAAGGTTCTTAGGCACGTAACTCAGGACTCACATATGCTGCTCTCCGTACCATAATTAGAATGGGATGTGGTATGCTGGGTGTGGAGAGGGGGTGGAGAAGGGGACTGCCATTTGCACATACTTGAAAAACCTTTTGCCTGAGGCTTTTATATATATACATGACACATGCCCACACTTCCTGCTGTTGTGGGGTGGTGGTGAGTATGCACAGAATTAAAGTGACTTGCTCAGGATGTTAGTTTTTTTAAAAAAAAATCCTGTCCATCACAGAAGTAGGATCAAAGCTTATCTTGTTTCAGATGTTATTTTTCTTCCAACTGTTAGGCATGCACTGCTTATAGTAGTCAAATTCTTAATCTGACTGTTTGCTTTCACTACGGAAAGAAAAGGACAAATTAATTCTCCTTGTACAAGTAAAAACAGAATGGCTTCTTCCCCAAGTGCAAACAATGTGATTGAGTTTCCAAACCTTTGTTTTTGTGGAGTTTAATTATACTTCAACTGAAGCCAAACTGTCAAAACAGGGTAGCCAACTATTTCTTTTGAGAATGCATTACCTTTCGTATATATAAAAGCCTGTAATTGAGACTGGAAGTGAAACTACAGCTTTGAACGGAGAGAACAAGGCAGTAGCTTCTTGCCAAAAAGCCAAACAAACCAAATCCCCATGTTCAAACTTCTGAATAAGGGTAACAGAAGCTAGTTAAAAGAATGAAAAATGGGACACCAATTGAATAGCTTTGTTACTAAACATTATCAGTAGCAGGCAGTAAAAGATCTCAAGATCAAAACAGTTACCTCAGGTAGCAGGTGTGTGTGTGTATGTGTATGTGTATGTAAGTGGCAATAAAATGTTGAGAGGACAGTGCTCTCTGTATTACAAGGCCTACTCTGTGCTTGCTAGACTGCTACCCTCATATATAATGGTAGATGCTATCCTGTTGCAACTGTTGAATAACATGTAATTGCTACTGTGCTTGGCTTCTGAAACATAGATGGGATGAATTTATTTTTTAAACATTGAACCACCCAGAAAGACAGCTAAACCCATGAAAACATGTGAAAAACACCCCATAAGTACTCCAGAACTCTGTGCTACCTCCAAATGTCTCCATTTTCTTCTGCATTTTTTCTCAAAACATCAACAAAATTGTGATTTTTCTGTTTCCATTTTGAGAGCTTTTATACAGAAAAACCTACTCTATGTGTATTTCTTTGTGTATTTCTTTGCTCGGAGAAGTTTCACCAAAAGGGAGGGAGCAAGAATTGTCCTCCTATCCCCCACACATTTGCCAATCTCTGCTTTAAAGTTCTGGTTACATCTAGAATGAACCCACAGTGCTATGTGTGTGTGCATCATTGAGGATGAACAGTGGCTCAAAAAAAGAGGACAGTTAGAAGATGGGTCTACAAATAAGTGCAAATTAGGTATGTCACAGAATAGAAACATTTGGTGATGAAATGTCATCAAATACTTGATCATGTATCTTCAAAGTAAATGTGTCTCCCATTCTTAGGAAGCCAGTGCCTGAGAAGGTCAGACAAATATCTCACATATAGGGCAGTGTTACACTGACAAATAATGTAAGATGAAACAACATTTCCAGGCCATACTGTGGCTTGACAGGGCATCTTGAGTTGCCTTGATGGCAAGAGGGCAACCCTACTGCCAAGCCAAAGCCAGTTTGGTGCCCAAATGTCATCCCCTCTGCCACTGTGCCAGCTACAGCGAGTACAATGGGAGCTCCCTTTTGCTGGTCCTTGGTTCCTTTGCCAGCCACATGGCATGGGATCAAGAAGGGAGACTGCCGAGCGGGATGTATGTGGTCCTGTTGCTTTTGTAGCAGGGAGGACAATGCAGGAGGGAACATGTCCCCGAGCCGTCTGAGTCTGGGAAGCAAAGAATGGCTGTTGAGGCACCCACAGTGGGGGTCTGCACTGCTAGAATTAGGGGAAAGCCCAAATCTTGGTACAGGGTTGGAGCTTTTTCTTGGTTGCAGCTGTATTAAGCAGCTTTTCCCAAGTTGATTTGGCTCATCCCACTGGCATTTTGTAGCCACCCTCAGCTTGATCTGGCCCCACATTGTAGATGGGGCCACAGATATCTTGCATTACAAATGCTGCCTTCTAAAGCTCTTGGTAAAATGTGGAAAAAACTTGATGACCATAGTCACGCCTAAAATCTCACTTTCTTACACATACCAGATCTGAATAAAGAATGAAACAACTTTCTGAGAGTTTATATGCAAATAAGCTGTGGTCAACAAGTTCAGTTCTTGAATAACCAGAGATTCCACTGTGACCAAATCCATCTTTCAGCTCTGACAACAATACCTGTGAGAAGATAAACAGACACGTTTGCCTGCAAAGAGACTGAGGTTAGTTAACAGCTAGAGAGATAAAAATGACAGTGAGTTCTCTCTCAGTGCCATCTGACCTATGCAAATAAACTGTTTGCATGTGGAAACCATGGTAGTGTTTTATGCCTACAAAGAAACATCTTTCAATTATATTTCCTTGATTCTTCTAGCTCATTCCAAAGGGCATAGCTACTTACATTGGAATAGCATATTTGACATATCTAACTGAAAACAGGAACATCTTCAAACTTCTGACATACTGTTCTGTTTTGGCAATATGCTTTGTTTCCTTGGATTTCTTCTACTTGCTAACAGCAATGCAATTGTATATGTAAAATATGCCAACTCAGTACAGTTGAAACTCACAAGTTTCTCAGTTTGAAACAAAAAGAAAAGAAAAAGGAAGCTGCAATAGGACCCCAGGGAGAGTTCATAAGAACACCGGATGTAGACATCTCTCACTTTGAATGAATTACATATGTGATATTTTACCAACATAACTTTTTTTTAAGTGACTCAAGTATCCAGAGAGAGATTGAGAGTGTGTGTGTGTGTGTGTGTTCAGAATCCACCAAAGTTCAGGAAATGTGTATTTACCTAAACAACAGCTCAGCAAAAGCTTGGCTTAGATATTGACAGCCCACCCACACAGTCTCAGTAATACAGCAGAGGCCCATCCATTCCTAACATTGCACAAAACAATAACGTAAGTTGATAGTTTTGCAATATTTTGTAGTTTGCTGTCTCACCAAAGCTAGGCTTTCCTCAGATCTAAGGCAATCCCAAACATACAACTTGGAAGAGATTTGATTTATCAATCTAAGGCAACATGTATCCAAACTTTACAATATTGTAGGTTTTGGAGTGTAATTCCAGAATGTTGTGAAATTAGGTGTGGGGGAAATACAGTACCACATCCACATGTTACCTCAAGATACTTTTGAGGCCCCCAAGGGCCCTCATATACCAAATATATTTTGGAGGGAAAGTTTTACTTTTTTAATTACCATTTTCTTGCACAACCTCTGTGGGAGCAATTTCACCATGGGGGATCAGGCTGTTTTAGGCCCAGGAAGGGTATTCATTTATTAAGGAGATAAATCAGAGCTTGAATTATAGAATCACAGAGTTGGAAGAAACCATAATGGCCATCCAGTTCAACCTCCTGCTAAGCAGAAATACACAATTAAAACACTCTTTGGAGATGAGCATCCAGCCTCTGCTTAAATACTTCCAGACAAGGAGAATCCACCATATTCCCAGGAAGCATTCTACTGCAACCAGCAGTTTTTCCTAATGTTCATGTGACCCCCCCCCCCCCCCAATTAAATCCATTGCTTTGTGTCCTGGACTCCTGAGCAACAGAATACAAGTTTGCCTCCTCCTCAATATGACATCCTTTAAAATATTTAAACATGGCTATAATGTCCTTCTTAACCTTTCTTCTCCAAGCTAAACATACCTAGCTGCCTAAGCTGCTCATCATAGGACATGGTTTCCAGATCTTTTCCCAATTTGGCCACCCTCCTCTGGACACATGCCAGCCTGTCAATATCTTTACCAAATTGTGGTGTCCAGAACTGGGACATAGTATTCCAGGAGACATCTGGGTTAAAACAGCTCACCAGACTAAGTATGGTGAAATTGCCCTGTGTACATGCCACATAGGGAGGGAGCAGGGGTAGATGTCCAGTTTTTTAAAGTTTAATTTTAAACACTTTCAAAGGCCGTGGCTCCCAAAAGCCAATGTAGCCCATCAGCCTTGACAGTCGCCCACACTCAACCAAGGTCCTGCATCAGGAGAGAAAGCTATGTCTTATAATGTAGTCTCCCCACACCAAACTCTCTTTTAAGCAATTCATTCTCCAAACATGGCCATTCCTGAATTGTTGTAAAGTGTCATACAGCTGCCTGTCACAGTGTACACAACTAAATGAAGAGGTTCAGACATATGATTCATTTCACTGCGACTCCAACTCACTGAGAACTTGGCAATACCCATGTTGTGTGGGACTGGACAGCTTAAGAGGTATTTATTTATCGTGTCAGAAGCAAATTGAGAATACAATTATAAAAGGTAGTTTTGGGGGAGAACTCAGAAGCTAGCAACCTATACAAGGGAACTGTGGTATACTACACAAGCACCTCTGTGTATTTGTTGTTCAAGAAAATCCTTTGATATTCATGGGGTTGCATAAGTCAATAGTTCTATGAATTTGATTTCTTTTAATTGACAGATATAAGATTTATTTCATAACATAGGGCCACACTATTCTTATATTCCCCTTTATTAAAATATTTAATTAATCTCTCCCCCCCCCCCTCACAATTATTATTTAAGTTGCTGGAATCTGTTGTTACAGGATCAATGGGGCATTTTTCTTTTCAACCAAAGAATCAGAATTGTATGTTGGCAGCAGTGGCAGCTGCAGCATTTATATTATATTGCAAATAATTTATTAGTATTTGATCTTAATGTTTATTGGCATTTTATATCTCATAAATCCATTTTATGAGACTGAAAGCAACATGTGACCAGATGTCAGAGTTCTACTACACTTCCGCGATACAGTACAAATACTGTTTGATTCATCTGCATGAATATCTTCTTCAGGGATGGGGGAAATCTAACTAAAATAAAATAAATAATAATTTAGAAACTTAAAGTGCCAGTGCACACACAGAGAGTTGAGTATATATCCCTGCATAATTCCAGGTATGCAGGCACAAAGTCAAAACCACTTGAAAACTAATTCATTTTACATTTGTCTTGCTTCCTTATTCCTCTTCTATCTTTACCGGAAGAAACGGGATAGATGAGCAAAGAAGATATAAATGATGCTCATTGCTCAGCTAACCTAAATTTCAGGAAAACAGGGCAACCCATCCTTTTAGGTAGATCACCTTTTCTTGGCCTTCCAGTTGCATTGCAGGATCCTCCACCTATAAACTGTATGCTGTTTCAACACCGTCGGAACTGGTTGACTGTAATAATGACCATGTTCCTTGTGTTGTTGAAGGCTTTCATGGCCAGAATCACTGGGTTGCTGTGTGTTTTCCGGGCTATAAGGCCATGTTTTTGTCTGTTGGAGGCAAGTGTGAATGTTGCAGTTGGCCACCTTGATTAGCTGAAAGGCCATTCAATGCTAATCAAGGTGGCCAGTTGCAACATTCACACCTGCTTCCAACAGACAAGAGTTCTTTCTCCCACCCTGGACATTCCAGATATATAAACCCTACTTGCCAAGCTTCCAACAGATCTCATAACCTCTGATGATGCCTGCCATAGATGTGGGTGAAACGTCAGGAAAGAATGCTTCTGGAACATTTCTATACGACCTGGAAAACTTACAGCAACCCAGATCATGTTTCTGTTTCATTTTAAAATTCTATTTGTTTCTATTTTGTCAATGTGACTTGCTTTGAGATTCCATGAATAAATAAGTGAAAATAATGCTTGCAATCAATATTGTCACACTATAGTGTACACATCTATGCTATACTAGAGTTATGCAGCCTCTATAAAGAATAGCAACATTGCGCAATACATGCTCAAGAATGGGCATATCTGCATATCCATTTGACAATGCTCCATGCACTATGACAGCACATATGAATACAGATACAACCACAGGACACATGGTCAAAGGAGAATGAAATAACTGCAGAACTATCCTGTGTGCACAATCCCACTTTCATCTGTGTCAGCTGAATACACCACTTTACAATTTTAATATGACCTCTATGTATATGTTGTGCAGAGTGTAAGTTACTAACAGGATGCCAGCCATATTGTTTTTCAGAGTCTGCTTAAGCCATAATTCAGTTGAGAAGTACTGTTTTTTGTTTTTTTTATTAATTTATATCACAAACAATCTAATTTGCAATCAAAGTAATATGCATTAAAATGATTGAAGAGAAAGAAAATAAGAGAGAGGGGAAGAAAAAAAGGAGAAAAGTGGAAAAAGAAAAGAAAGACTAACTAATTCACTATTTTTATTACTTGATTTTCTACTAACTTTCATGTTTACATAAATGTTGTCAATTCTCGTGTTTATATTGATTGTGTATGGATTGTTTACTGTTTACTCATATATCTGTTTATTGTGTAATTAATAAAAACGATTTAAAAATAAATATTGTAAATTCTGGTTCAATGCCATCACACATCAGGGAGAGCACCAATGTGTTTTCGTGTAATATCTTATTGGGGTTTTCTCTGTCACTTTCTACAATGCATTGCTTGGGTGCTTGTTATGCTAAAGTGTTGTGTTGGGTCATTCTGTTTGAAAATCACCTCTTCTGTATTCAGAAGGGTAGCAGAGTGGAAATACATTCTTTTCAATCATCACTGCATTTGCACTTCAGTGGTGTTATTTCCCATATTTTCTTTCTCACAATTGAAATATGACAATGCCATTTACTCCACTCTGTTTGCTCTCCCTCCTGCTCCTTGATGGGTGCTTTTTTGAAAGAGGAAGCTGAGTTGCCCAAGATTTATTTATTTATCATGTCAGAAGTGAATTGAGAATACAGTTATAATGTATAGAAAAACCACAAACAAAGGTTAAAACTTGGCATTATATTAAATGTCCTTTGACCAGAAGCTGGCCTCTTTGAGTGCCTCCGGTGTTGCTGTAGGAAGGTTTTCCATTGTGCATGTGGCAGGGCTCAGACTGCATTGTAGTACGTGGTCTGTGGTTTACTCTTCTCCACACTCGCATGTTGTGGACTCCACTTTGTAGCCCCATTTCTTAAAGTTAGCTCTGCACCTCGTGGTGCCAGAGTGCAGTCTGTTCAGTGCCTTCCAAGTTGCCCAGTCTTCTGTGTGCCCAGGAGGGAGTTTCGCATCTAGTATCAGCCACTGATTGAGGTTCCGGGTTTTAAGCTGCTACTTTTGGACTCTTGCCTGCTGAGGTGTTCCTGTGAGTATCTCTATAGATCTTAAGAAGATGATATTTCTTGATCTAAGGCATTGGCTTCCTGGCTGATATCTGAACAGGGGATGGGCCAGAGATGTCACTGCCTCTGTCCTTTCATTGTTGGCTGCTACTTCCCAGCGGATGTTAGGTGGTGCAATGCCGGCTAAGCAGTATAATTTCTCTAGTGGTGTGGGGCATAGACATCCTGAGATAATGCAACATTCTCATTAAGAGCCATTTCCAGTTTTAACGTGGTGAGATGTATTCCACATTGGGCATGCATATTCAGCAGCAGAGTAACAAAGCGCAAGGGCAGATGTCTTCACTGTGTCTGGTTGTGATCCTCGAGTTGTGCCAGTCAGCTTTTGTATGATATTATTTCTAGCAACCCCTTTTTGGACAATTACATAAAGATGTCATTACAGAAAGACACCCCCCCCCCCGACCAGGAAGATAAACACATATAATGCCACTTCCACCAATTTTTCCTATGCCTTCCTCTTTTAATCAATACTTGCCTGGTTAGGTTTTGGGCAATAATCGTCTTTATTTCCTCTTCAAACTTTTCATGAACCTCATGATTTCTGTAGACAATAAGCCTTAATAGAATTACATTAAAATGCACTATTGTGCTATTAGCCTTCCTTTAAAAAGACTTTTTAAAAAATGGCAGACAATAAAAATATGGCAGTTCTATTGGGAGCACTTTGAAATCCCAATATCTTCACGATCCAACCACTGAAATGGGTCAAATTTTCCTTGCTGGAAATATCTGGAGAATATCTAAGGAAGGAGAATGAAACCACATCCACATCACACTCGCTCCGTTCACAATATTGCAACAAAGCCAAATGAGATATTTGTATTCAAAAACATTTACTAAATCATAGTGGGACAGGAGCCTCTTAATGAATGATTTCAAGTGGAAAAATTGATTTCCAAGTTACTCAAAAGCAGGACAGCACAGTAAAGTAATGGGAGAAGCATGATCTTGTGTGAAGCTCCATGAAAAGATGGGGCTAATTCTGTGCAATTGTGGTATAACAATGTCACATGATGAACTACACAGTCATGAAAAATAACGCATGGTCTTGGGCAGATCAGGAAGAAACCTCTTTGGTGCCACCTTTCTGGTTCCTTATGCAGAGGAGCAGGAGAGCTTGGAATAAACCTTGAGATGCTGCATACAAATACCGGCAGTCCCCAAGTTACAAACAAGTAGGTTGTATGTATTTTCTTTTGCATTTGTAAGCTGCCCTGAGTATAAGAATAAAAGAAGAATAAAATTATTATTATTATTATTATTATTATTATTATTATTATTATTATTATTAAGTTTAATTTGCAGGCAAGTTGGAATAGGTACATTTTTAATTGTAACTCTAGCCAAAAATATTTTTTGTTTTTGATAGTACAGGGAAAGGTTAACAACCCTATAATGTTAGTTTTGCTGTCTGTGCCCTTCATTTTATGTCCGTGAAGACTGGATTTTGAAAATTTTGGGTTGTCATGGAAACAAGGATTGGTGATAAGGCTTCAGTGGAGACACCTTTTCCCCATGATAACTCTTACAGGAGTGAATTTCCTTTCCTAGGGGTAGATTTCTTCTCACTTCTTGGTTTCTCACCCTTGTAAGCATTTTATATAAGTCAGATGTTTGTAGCTTGTGGACTGCCTGTATTGTTTGTGAGGTTACCATGGTCTGCTGTATGCTCAAAATGCTGAACTAGGTAGGCATTTGGGCTATTAAAAGGTCTCTTCTCTTCTTATATGAGCATTGCTTCTTAGAATGGATAAGGCCCCATGGTTCCTTATATTTGTTTCTTATGTGTTGGCATCTATGGTCTGCTAGTGTTAAGCTGGTACCAATTGAATCCTAGGGTCATTTTACATTTATTTACTATGTGAAACTGGCCAGTCCCAAAGGGGAAGAAGTATACACTGCATTAGAAATGATGAGAAGTAAAAAGGTATTAAGGTTGATGCTATTATACTTGCTTTGATCATTCAATATTATAACACTGTACCTATCACACTACAATCTTTGTTTCTGTTACCATGATGGCTGGAACCTAGTGAGATTCTGAGGTACTGAACTACAATGAAGTGTTCAGATTGGGTTGCTGTGAGTTTTCCGGGCTGTATGGCCATGTTCCAGACGCATTCTCTTCTGACGTTCAGATTTCCAAAAGGCTTGAATACCATAGTTAATTGCATAATAGCTGCCATAGTCACACCCTTATTTTTTGAGGTCCCGGTTTTGTTATTTCTGTTTTCCTTGCATAGCAATCACATCATCAATTCACCAGTGTAAGTCTCCATCCGCTTGTCCATCCACCCTCCCACTCAAAGACCCACCAGCCTGCTTCACTCACTCACTATAATGCAATGAAATATGGTATTTTTAAAAAGTACGAAGACCTTCAAGACCCTTTAACATACAGAACTAGCTTTTGTTACTGCCTAGGTGTCAAATGGTGGCCCTCTAGATGTTTGGGGATTCAACTCCTTCAGCAGCTTGTTCATTGGCCAGGAATTCTGGAAGCTAAAGTCCAAAATACTCGGAGGACCACAAGTTTGACACCACTGGTACTGAGTGGGTATCATGGGGTGAAAGTCCATTCCCTAGACGAGTGGTTCTCAACCTGTGGGTCCCCAGGTGTTTTGGCCTACAGCTCCCAGAAATCCCAGCCAGTTTACCAGCTGTTAAGATTTCTGGGAGCTGAAAGCCAAAACATCTGGGGAACCACAGGTTGAAAACCACTGCCCTAATAAGGGAGAAAAGAAGAGGTTACCTGTGATAAAAGTACCCAAAGAGAAATTTAACATTAAATTTTAACCAAAGTAAGTTTAGGCTAATAAGAAATATTCATGACTTTCCAGAAGCTTGTTTTCATAATTTACAAGTCTTGGCAAATAAGAAATGTTTGTGATTTTCCAGAAGCTCATTCTCATAATTTACAGGTTGCATTATATTCTAGGATTTGTCATTGGAAGCTAGAGAACTGCACAAAATGTGAATAACAACCCTTCCTTTTTCCAGTCTCTCTCTCTGTTCCTCCTTCCTTCCCTCCTTCCCTCTCTGCAGCAGCCAGGCATCAAAGGCCTCCTGAGTATTCCTGCTCTGCAGTGTCACAGCATATGTGCAGCATACAAGATGGGGAGAACTCTGCGAACATTTGACTTCAAGAAAGGGCTCAGCCTCTGCGCAGCTCATTTACACTTTAGACAGCCAACACATTCTCCTTTGAAAATCTCCAACACTCACCCAGCCTAGAAGGGACTTTAACCACAGGAAAGCAAACATGCTGGAACAGAGTGGGGGACAAAGGCCAGCTCCTTGGTTTTTGTTCATAGAGGAGCCAGGATGATTACACAATGCTCCATCACCTGCTTCTGGGATTAAGCAGATCTGTTACATCCTTGTGTACTCTTTGCTTCAAAATAATCAAAAGGAGACAAAGAACAGGAGTGTTTGGAGTTGCTTTGATTAAATGGCCATGAAAGCACCCAGCCAAAAGCTGCCTTTGTTCTGCCCACTGCCAATCTTACTTGGCTAAGTAATGTCAGTACTTTCTGTGCTCTCTGACCACTGCCCTGGGAATGAATGGCCGCTCTGATTTGGCAGGACTGTCACTCACGTAATCATGAAGGGAGGGCAAGAGGGGGAGGCAAAGGAATCCTTTGCACAATACCTTTCTGTGAGTAGCCAGTCATGGGAAAGGCTTGCTTTTGCAAGGAGGACAGTTTCAGTGCTGGAATAGGGATATTCCTTCATTTGTCGGTGCCAGAGTTGAGGGGTACAGATGCAAATCTACTATGCATTTCCTATGATTGGGGAAGGATTGAGGATTTCCCCCCATAATGCATTTAGTTGTTATTCTTATTACACAGAGCTGCAATTGTGCATACATTGTTCCTATGGCTAAGGATATAGCTCAGAGAAGTTCTTGTTTTGGACAACAGCTTCTAGAATTCCTGTTGTAAAGCCAGTAACTACATCAGCTGAGGAATTCTAGGAGCTGTATTTTTTTTAAAAAAAGATTCCCCCCCCCCCCAAAGTCTAGAGGGAAAGTTTGAATATTACCCAACCCCATGAAGGTCATCAAGCCTCACTTTTTCACAACAGCTCTCTGTTATGGCCTCGGCCTTGCTCAACAAAAAAGAAGGAAGATCTTTCCAAAACATTGGCTTCAGAGATGAAACAGGTTTCTGGCACTAAGCCAGGACCTGCCAAGAAAGAAAATGGAGGCTACAAAGAAGTCTAGATCAAAGATCAAGCCTTGGAACCTACAGTCTCACCCACTGATACCCATTGTGTAGGTGTGTGAGCACTGCTGTTCAAGTGTTGGCTTCATGCTGCAATTGATCAGGCTTGGCAACAATGTTAGACCAAACAGAAACTTCTCTGGGGCCAGAGACAGTCTCTTTCTGATCCATTGGAAGAGGTGTCTCTAAGATTCTCACCTGCTCATGCCCCAACTGGCATAACTGTGCCCAGAACATTAGAACCAGTGGCTCCCAAAATGCCACCCTCTCTTTGCTTATCACACTTGGGAAAAAATGCTACCAATTCTTGACAAGTTATGGGAAGAGAGACTACAAGCCCCCCCACCCTCGTTCTTGACACATGGCTATAAAAGAAGTGTGTGTGTTGTTATTTGTGTGCATGCAGCACCAAAAGCAGCGAGTGACCAATAGTCATTGTGAATATTGTCGTATTTGGTCAGTTGTACCATTGATCATCTAGCATTGCCAGCCTGCACCTTCCTTTAAATTGCAGAAGTCAAATGCCTCCTCTAACAGTGCCTCTCCAGGAGTCCATTGAAAGACATGTCAGGCACATGGTCCTTTAGAAGTATTTACTTTGGCAGAAAATTGGTATCAGTAAGAACTTTATTCCCAGTACACACAGTACCCTCAGAGAAGGATTTTTCCTTCAAATCACTGCAGGGGAGAACAGAGCTAAATTCTCTCTCCCTACCTTGAAGGCATATATACACATACCTATTGAAATATGATAATGATCACATACCCTTCAACATTTCACAGAAGAAAACTGAGAAACATGTGTCCAGGAATATCAGAATGTGATCAATGTGAACAATTTACTTTTGCCTGAACTGAAGAGAGCAAGATATCACCCTGCTTCTCCCCTTCCCTCTCCGCTGAGTGGATTGAGTACAAATTACTTTTGCATGTTGACCTCAGTTTGCTGTAGCTGAAATAAGTAAAGGATGAAGGCAAAAGTGGGAGGAGCAAAGAGTAATGGGTATATTTACAAAGCAGCTGGAAAAGGAAGATAACAAACGAATGATTAAGAATGTTCCTGCTAAATCAGGATGGTTGGAGTGTATGAAAAAGTAAAAAGTGCACTTTGTTGTACTTTTTACAAGATGTGTGTTTGACTATTGACTTAAGAATTTATGAATTCCATAGGATTTTCATGGACAAAGAATATTCAGAAGTGGTTTGACCAGTTCATTCCTCTGACATAGAACCTATCATAGTTGTTATTAGCTGGGGGGTCTTCTAATCAAATACTAACTTGGTAGTCTATTGCAAGGAGGTGATGAACCAGCACAATATTGTGTAATGCCCAATACTCATTGCTAATCTATCATCTCCCCACTATGGAACTATCTAGGGCAGAGTTTATCAAACTATGCTCCTCCAGGTCTTTTGGACTTCAGCTCCTACTGACAGCTGGTAAGCTGGCTGGGATTTCTGGGAGCTGAATTCCAAAACATGTGGAGTAGGACAGTTTGAGAAATACTGACTAGGTTATAGCCTCTTATTGGGCCACTGTCCTAGGACTTACCTTGTACAATGAGTCAAGGTGCATCCCTTGCTCTATTTTTTAATTTATGAAGTGTCTGTAAAATAACAACAATGGTAAAAAACAAGGAAGAAAAGCAGCACGGTGGTAGGGTGGAGTTACACCATCCATCCAAGTGAGCTGATTGTATTGTAGAACTGATCCTGCTTGACTTCCAAGATCAGACAAGATCTGGTTAGTGCCTTTAAGACATTTATGTGCATGCAAAATCAAATTGTTGTTTGACACAGAATTCAAATATATCTTTCACAAATCATGTTCGTTGGGTTTTTATTGAACTATGTAAACATATATCTAATTCTCCAGGCCTCTATTGAAAATATTATTCTTAAAGTGCTAGGAAACAGTTTTTGCCATTTATTTTTGTTTTATGTTCTCTTTGTTTACTTCCTCTGTTTCTTGGCTTTGCTAGTCATTTTTGTGTTTGTAATTCATACAAGTGTTGTTCTTGTGCCTTTGTACAGAGGTCTAACTGACATTCAAAGAAAGTTTCTCAAACAATTTGGCTGAGATATGTTTCATAAACAATTCAGCTTAAATGGATAATTTCCCTGCTGCTCTGATCATATGTTCTCTATAGTCCTCCTGTTCCAAAACCCTTCTAAGCCATTAGCTATATTAAATGCAGTTCTTAACTTGTGCGTTGAGAAGCATGAATTACTGCTGCTTAATGACTAGTTTTATTGCTTCTGAACATGCAGCAATGTGCCCCCTTCCTCTTTGCCTCAGGCTCTCCAGACAAACAAACTCATGAGGTAGTAAGACTATTCATGCTAAAAGAGGGGATCCTCTAAGGAATGATCTTGCATGAAATACATTCCTATAAACAGAAACGTAGCTATTCAGACTGATTATTGTTGCTGTTATGTGCCTTCTAGATTACTCTAATTGAGTGGGCATGGGAGATAACCAACTTTCCGCCACAGGACCCAAGAACGACAAACACTCAGTGTTGGGATAACAACAAGTCACAATTTGTTTATTGATTATAAATGAGAAACAGGGCTGGTCACCATGCATGGGTCCTGGATTAGGAATTGGACAACCTACTGTCCAATTAACCACGCCAGGGGGTGCAGCTGTTTATCTACCAGAACAATACCGGGACACTTACCGCCGCACCCCTGCTAAGCCACTGGATGTTCCCCCCTTCCAATGGGGGGAGGGGATCAAGCAAGCGAGATCTAGGGCCCATATCAAACACCTGCACGTTGTGACAAAGGAACAAAACTCTAACAAAACTACCAAACAACGTGACATATGTGAAGGATGGGAGGGCTGGGACAGCTGAAAGGTGTACTGGCTTGGGAGCAACCTGGCGCAGTCTTAAATAGGCTGGGTAGCTGGCCCCAGACAATCAGGATGTGGGGTGGGACCCACCAGTGATTGGCTGGCCATCTGCACTGCAGGCAATGTAGGAAGGAAGAGCCCCCCAGGTGCAATGGTGGGTGGGAGGACATCAGCCGCTGCAACATCCCTGCCCGGTAAGTTGTAGGTCATTGTATAGAAACTCTATTCCAGGGTTTGTCCTTGCTTCCCTATTAAGTCAAGGGAGTGAGACTTGTCTATAGTCACCCAGTGGATTTCCATGACTGTGCAGGGATTTGAACCTCGGTTTTTCAGAGTTCTGGCCTAACACTCGCCTGGCTCCAAGATTGTCTTCCTCTTAAGCTGAAAGAAAGTGACATGTCCAAGGTCACCCAGTAGGTTTCCAAAACTGGATAGAGAAATTAACCCTAGTCCTCTGGAGATACAATATACCACAGATACCATTACACAATACTGTCTTTTTAGACTACAACCTATCCCTTTTAAAATAACTAGTTTTCTAAACAGAAGTTTTTTTTATATACATAAAATTACATTTCTTACCCTGTCATCTAAAGATAGTTCAAAACTATAGCTCCCATTATTCTTTACCACTGGTTGCATTTGTTAGGAATGATGGGATCTGAAGCCCAATAACAAATCAAAAATTGGGCAATTCTTGAATTAGCACAATGCTCATAAAGTCCATTTCTGCCAGTGAGTTGGGGAAAATGTGGCCTTCAAGCAGATTTGAAAGAGTTAAAATACTTTTAATAGCATACAAGAAGTGTATTTTTTAAGAAGAAGGCAAATGACTTTTGAGAGATGGGAACCACTGAACACGAAACAGCTAGCTGTCTCAATAACCTCCATCCTGCATGGCTTGCGAGAAAGTTACATAAACAGCCTCTTGGAGCTGGTAGCTCCAAAATGTCCTTGGTAGAAAGATGTTTTCATAATATTGCCCTGCAGTAAATCAACAACTCCATTGCTGAGTGTGAAATTGTTATTCCTCTTGCAGAAAGTTGGCAACACAATGTTGAATGCACTGTGGCATATAAACATTAAATAAAAGGTCAGGAAATGCTAACTTTGCACTTCCTTTTGTTAGGAAGTCCTACTTCCTAAGAATGAAAGAAAGAGAAGGTATCAAGATTAATAACCAATATGACACCCATAAAATCTCTCTCCCAAAAGGGGAGCCATGTCACAAAAACATATTTTAATGTGGTTTTCTAGATTTCAGATCAATTGTGAAAGATATCCCCCATCCACAGTTATCTATATTGACTTATTCCTCGCCTTCTTCCTTCATTAGTAACATTCCAATGATGTCAGATCTTTCCAGATGCCTGTTTCACCCTGCAATTATTATATAGTTGCAACTCACCCCATGAAGGAGATTTTGACATTTTGATCACATTTTGCTAGCAATTTGATGTTTTATCCCAATCCCTTCTGCATCCCCACCCCTGCATTTTCCAGCACGAAGTGGTGGGTTGTCATAAAAGTCCACATGTTGCTTCTATATTGTTCATAGCCATAAGAGATTGTAGTAGCACTCAGCACTTTGAAGGGGAAACCCCTCAAAAGTAACATGCCTGCCTAACTACCGGCTGTGGTAACATCTCATTCTAGTCTCTCACCAGTTTCTCATCCAGGTCATGTATTCCTGTATAAAAAGATTTTCTATATTTTTGGTTGGTGGGAAATACACCCACACAGACACCCTAAATGGAAGCAGTAAGCTGTCATGTACAAGTGCCCAAGGCACTTCTGAATTGTGTTGGGAAACATCTTTGTATTGGTCAAAATGACTGGGTTTCACTCCCCCACTGAAAATACAAATACGTCTCTTATGCCCATCTCTTTGTTTTGTTTGTTGTTTAGGATAAAAGATAAAACATGCTGACAATTTCTATAGGCAGAGAAAGTGAATTAAACAAACTCTTTGTGCATGTGTATATTTGCCAGATTTGACTTTGGAACCACCCTATATGCTGTCCTAGTGCTCCATTTATTTGCGAGTATTAAAAAAAGCAAACAGGCTTGGTAAACAGGAACTTGGGGCTTCAGTGATGAAAAGCTTCAAACTCCACCCACGTGCATTCAGAACTGTTTGCCGCAGAGTGCCCTGAAACTGTTTTCAGAAGGTTATGATTCATGTGCAGTTCACTTCCTTCTCAAAAACTGTGTGTGCTGTTTTGTTACATCTGTCACCAAGTTCCTAAATTATGCAATTGCTTCTTCATCACAATTTTTTAAAAGAAAAATATATCCCTGTGCACACAAAAAACCCAACACTCTACCACTTGATTGGCATGTCCCCTGGCAGCTTCAACGGAGCAGCCAACAACTTGAATGAGCATGGAGGATGAACTCACTCCAAGATGGTCCCTCAGGGATACACTGAAGGCGCATTGGCAGGAAGCTAGACAGAAACTTGTACAGAGGTTTAGGGGGTTTTTTGGCTGGGGTTAGACCTTCTTGCTGAATTACTGAAGAACTTCTTTCTTAATAGGGCTTTTCACTCTAGTCATTCACAAGCACTTGATTCACCAATTTATTTTTGGAATATCCATGGGGGATATTATTACAAGCTCAGAGAGAACCATCGATGCCTTAGAGTTCTAAGTGGCACAGAATAATGCCGTAGTGTTTTTTGAAGGGAAGGGAGGGACATTCAAACAAAAAGTTAAAGAAAATAAATCTGAACAGTTTGTTCATAGGGATTTAATTACTTCAAACAAAAGGGTGGGTTAACAGATTGGCAAAGCCCTTGCTGCCATGAATGCTTTAACTCAACCCCTGATTTTGCTGTGTTTGCTATATTTTTCAATGAGCTACTCTCAGCCAGTTCTTTGTAAAGTACCTCTTTGTGATGTCATTGGCATCACCACTTTCTCATGATGGAGCTAAGGTGGTGTAGTTGAATTAGTTTGTTCAATTTGAGAAAACCTGCATTCAAATAATTGATTGGCTTATTGAGAGACTTTGATTAGATGTAGAGAGTTATTGAGAATACTAAATTAGATAATCCAATACTCTACACATATTTGATAAAGAATTTTAATTAAAGACTTCAATTGACTCATTCTGAACTCGCATCAGTAGAGTTTATTTGGAATACTTTTGGTGATGTATGCTGGTGTAATGGGGGTTAAGCTATATTGCGCCAGGAAGTGCTATTTTTCCATGCAGAATGTTACACATTACCTTTCATTTTAGAGATACAAGACCATCTTTTATGATGTGTTCCTGGAAAATCCAAGATGGCGGGCATAGGCGAGCAAGAGTTGCCAGATTAAAAATACAGCAGGACTGCAATATCATTAATGGTTGTGCAGAAGAGGAAATTTCAGCAGGTTAGTTTTGTGATGAGCTCCAACTTCTGAAATTCTCTTGTCTACAAAACGACTAAAGGAACAGAAGTCCTGTTTTAATTTTTACCTAGAACCACCAATTGAAACTCACATCTACTAGTGGGCTTCCTACAAAAAAATGAGTGGCTGCTACAATGGCATAGATACAATATTTAGAAGGGTAAATGGAGATAGTTCCAGCTGGACTTTTGAATTTCATTGCTACAAACTACATGATACAAAAATGGCAGCCATTCCCTTATTAGCCTTTAAACCATCTTGTCCAATATTTAGGCTTTAATTGAATAGCAGATAATGGGATTTTTAAAAAATGGAAAGAGAGTGATATTGTCATATAATATTTGAAATCCATTAAGGACAATTGATTTATCCTGTATTTTTCACCTAAGTGTTCTGCTGCTGTATTAAAATAATGGTATCTGTGAAGGTGCTGGGCTAGCTGCACTACATAATATTTCTGAAGCTATTTTAGCCTCTTCAGCTTTGTTTGGTGAAATCAACATATGAAGTGGATTGGCCTCTCCCAAAGAATCAAGAATCAAGATCAAGACGACATTTCAGAAGATGGGGAAACCTGATTCCACAAATATCTGCAGAATATAATTTCTTCTACGTGCAGCTTGACACAGAGAGTGGTTCGAAAATAAACAGTACTCTACACGTTTCCTAAGCTAGACTGGAAGCTGCCAGAATACTCAATATCCTTAGGCTGTATTCCAGCAATTGGTGCCAAAGCACTGGCTAGTAAGGTCTTTTTTTAATCCTCTGTAACTGCTTTTCCTGCAGAAACAACTCTGATGTTTGCCTAGGATGGAGTTTGGACATGAATTCACTTCAGTTCCTTAATATTTTCTCTTTACAGAAGTGACTAAGAGGGCATCAACAGAGATGACTATGTGCATATCTGTCCTACAGATGTATACTGGTATAACAGTTATTTTCCCTCCTGCGAGAATTCTGGGAAGTGAGCTGCTAAATATCTGTAAAGTACAAGTGATTAATGTTAACATTCCTCAACTGATTACTTGGGATACCTGCAACTTTTAAAACTAGAATAAAACAAGCATAAAATGGTATTGTGTGGTCATATCTTACTGATTAGAACATTATTCTATGAAGAAAATGCTGCCATATATGTCATCTGAGTCTTATAATATATGGAACTTAGTTTATGAATTTGTTATTTGTACTAGTCTGTCTATTGAAAAGACTGATTTGTGCTCGCTTGCTTTAATATTATATTCTTTATCCCAGCATGGGATTGTTAGTTATTGGTTTAGTTACCTGATTTTTCTTAAATATCTGATTTCCATAACTTCTTTCCATTTTTAAGATGATACTGTTCTGCACTGAGATTCTTTAATACCATCTTAATTGACAATAAAGTAACATCTAAGACAAAATGTAGCCAAGTGACATGATCACTTTTTTTCTCCTGCACAGATTTAACATCTATGGCTAGTAAAGAAGACAACAAAGTTTTGAAAGCTATTTTTGCATTTGGGTTAGTCAATAAAGGTACTGTATTGATTTTGTTGCACTTTGCTGGGTGGCCAAATTTTCTTTCTCTTACTTCTCCTCCCTCCTCTTAGACTTCTCCAGGTGGATCAGGTTTTACTATAGGTATCAATTGGCCAGCCTTTGTACATTGATTTGGTATAATCTCAAGGACAGCTAAATCAAGTTTTCCTACTTATTTTGACATATATAGTTAATCTGGAAAGTTTGATGCTAATTACTTCAGAATTCATAAAGTTTGTAAGTAAAGTCCTTGATTTTCATTGGTTCCTATGAATGTGCTGCCTTTTGCATTCCTAATGAAATAGTCTAGTAGTATACTAAGGTTCAGTATTCTTGAAGATTTAGAACTTGCTGACATAATAAAAAAATAGAGTAAAGAAGCAAATGTAGAAAAGTCTGGAGGGTTATGGACCAGGCATAGGCAAACTTTGATCCTCTAGGTATTTTGGACTTCAGCTCCCACAATTCTTAACAGCCTACAGTAGGCAGTTAGGCATTGTGGGAGTTGAACTCAAAAAAACATCTCGAGGGACAAAATTTGCCCATGCCTGGTCTAGAACCCTCCAGACCTTTCTACATTTACTTCTTTATTCTAATTTTTATCATTATGTCAGACAGTAATTAATAACAGAACTAATTAATTTAAATAATTGTTTTATCTGCTTTAAAGATTTTCTGACATTTATCTAGTTTTTAATCTAAAAAACCCTCCATTTTTAAATTGCCCTGAATATTTTTATGTTGTAAACAGCTCAATTTCCGCATCCTAAAGTCATTTATTGCTTTAATTATTTTCACTTCAAGCAATAGAATTCAACTCTGCACATCTCATTGCATATCTTGTTTGTGTTTGTGTATTTTGTTGTCTTGATTACTGCTCTATGAGAGCAATAATAAATATAAACAGATAACAGAATGTAATAAAAGAGGTAGATATGAAAACCAGATGCAGATGCTGAGACCAGTAGTTTTAGTAACAAACCTATGCAGTGTAGCAGTATTATTATTATCTCTGTATTTCAAATAGGAATAGTGGCTAAAAATGTAAAACACAGACATGAAATTGAAGGAACTGGGGTTGGCGACAGATGACAGGGAGGTCTCGCGTGGACTGGTCCATGAGGCCACGAAGAGTCGGAATCGACTGATCGAATAAAGAAGAAGAAGATTTTATTATTTATTAGATTTGGGCCCTTCTAACTAGACACTACAATCCAATTGAACCCGGCTCAAGGTTGAGAGTTCTACAAAACATACACTTTCAATGCATACTGCAGTGCTGAAGCAGTCGGAGAAAGAAAACAGATACATAGCTCAGCATTAAGGTAAACAAACACCTCTCCCCTCCCAGAGGAAACCACAGCATTTCCAAGGAACACTGTCTCTTGTCTTGCTTTAGTCAAGCATTGTGAAAAGGGGAGGGGGGATAATCCCTGGATTAGATCAATTTCTAATCAGGGATCTTTATGGACTCTATTGCACCTTTGAGCTGGTTCCTGGGGTGCCTGTGTTTCTTCAATCTAAATTCTGATCCACATTACATGGCAGTGTAGAAACAGACTTATACTCTAAACACAAAGTGTGATATCCCACAAAAATGTATTGCTTCCCAAGGAAATACAGTTAGCACTGACTAGCCAGTCTCGTAGATAGAGAGTTGCATGTAGCTTTTGTTAGCTTGCTTAAACTGTAAGTTCAAAGTTTGTTAGCTTGCTTAAATTGTAAGTTCATTGGGTTTTTTTTACATATGGTAAAAAGAGTAAAATCTAATTTCTTGGAAATATTAATAATTGTCTAACTGTACAATATGCCATTATCTTCCACTTTAGGACACAATTAAATATCATATTAGAACTGATTTAAAAGCACTGATATTAAAATATAACAAATGGGGAAAGCAGTTCCCCTTAAAAGACTCTTCTGAAGAAATCAGTGTTCAAAACCTGTCTAAATACAAAGGTCTTTCTCTGGTACCAGAAGAGCAAAAAGGAAAACAACCAAGACTCCACTTTGAAGAGTGGGAGGAAGTGGTAGTTTTGAATGTCATCAGCATAGTGATAACACGTCGCCTCAAAATGCTGAATATCCTCTCCCAGTTGCACCATACATGTTAAACAGTTTGGGGAAACAAAACAGAGCCCTGAATAAGCCCACAGGCCAGTGCCGAAGGTATCACATGCAAATTTCCAACACCATCATCTGAGCTTTTCCCCTTCAAGAATGACTGGAGACACTTCATAACAATGCCCCCAAGTCACATCTGACAGTGCCAGCCCAGAAAGATTCTATGAGTGATGGTCCTAAAGGCTGAATGTGTCAAGCTTATCCTGGAAATACCTGAGATTTGGAGGTCCACATTTGCAATGCTTTCTATATCTTCTTGTTCCTCTCTATCTCCCACTTAAGCCTATTCTAGGAATGGGGAGACTAGAGTTCAAATCCTCTGTGAATTGAGAAATACCACTAGATTAGACATTTCAGGCTCAGCAGAACCTGCTTTACAGGATTGGTGTCATTTTTTTCATGAGCCTATGGGAAATACTTTCTCTTTGTGTTGTCGAAGGCTTTCATGGCCGGGATCACAGGGTTGTTGTATGTCTTTCGGGCTGTGTGGCCATGTTCCAGAAGTATTCTCTCCTGACGTTTCACCCACATCTATGGCAGGCATCCTCAGAGGTTGTCCTGAGGATGCCTGCCATAGATGTGGGTGAAACATCAGGAGAGAATACTTCTGGAACATGGCCACACAGCCCGAAAGACATACAACAACCCTACTTTCTCTCTACATGGAGCCTAAAAAGGCTGGAGACCTTGCTGTCCTTGTTGCAAGCTGGGACTCAAGATGCATTTCTGGATATTATCCCCATCCTATACGTACACAGAGCCCTTTGGATTTCTTCACTGTAATTAAATTCTGATCTTGGACAGGCAGGTCATTTAAGCCTTTCACCTCAATTTGGAAAGTGTTTAGGTCACAAAATGGGTGACTGACAATTCACTATTCCTCAATTTCACTCTTCACAAAGGAGAGTCTTTTGTTTGTCCCATGTGGCTGTGCTGTCCCTGCTTATGGAAAATATTGTGTTATTATTTTTGTGTGCCAAGAACTCCTGAGGCACAGGCCATGTTATTAATTAAGTGTACTGTCAACTATAGCCGGTCCCTTTTTTCTCCAAATACCACATCCAGCATTTGCTACCATAAGACATTATGGCAGTCCCGGCATGTTTCCAGGTCTAGCCCATTAAAGCAGTAGAGATAGAAAGAATAAGTGCCTCCTTGGCACCTTCAAAGTTTTCTCACCACCTGTGAGGACTCAAAAGAATGCAACTATTTTTTCCATGACTTGTATTATGTGCCCAAAGTCGGAACCAACCAAGCTGAAAGGTCTGACCAGTCTCTGTGTTCTCTCAGTCTGAACTGAAATGTGTCCAAAACATCCCATGTGAAACAGGCAAAGGAAATATTGGACTAAAAATATTTTAGGGAGGGGGACTCCTCATGAGCTACAGTGGAGGGATCATGCTATTATTTTATTTTCCAAAGTTTCCAGTAATGTTATGTTCCTTTGCTTCTCACTTTAGAAACTGAGTTTAAAATGTACATAAACTCATTTCACATTTGTTACATATGTGAAAAAATGGGAAAGTATTTGTTTTTATAAAAGAAGACATACGACAAAAGCTTAGAAACATTGCCTTTTTATCCTACAGGCCAAATTCCATAGCCAGAAAGATCACTGTCTGTACTGCTTGGGCATTTCTGGAGTTGCAAGCCCCAAAAGTAACTCTTTCAGCTCTGGTCCTGATATGGTGTGGGAGAGGACACTCAAGATTTCTATAAGAATCTGTGGGTCTTGAAGAGTGCATCTGCACTGTAGAATTAAGGTATATAATAATTTGTGTTGCTCTTTGGGTTCATCCACAGTGTAGAACTAATGCATTGGATACTACTTTAAATGCAAGTCAGTACCATGCCAGTTACAGTGGTGGACAAATTAATTCCAAAGTGTAGATGCAACCTTACTGAAATGCTAATAAACTGAGTTTTTATTTAACTCACTCTTCCCATCACACACACAATATTTTTTTTGTGCGCCAGCAGTGACTTGAGAAATGGCAAGTCACTTCTGGTGTGAGAGAATTGGCTATCTGCAAGGACGTTGCCCAGGGGATGTCCAGAAGTTTTACCATCCTGTGGGGGGCTTCTCTCATGTCCCTGCATGGGAAGATGGAGCTGACAGACAGGAGTTCATCATGCTCCCCGGATTCGAACTGTTAACCTTTTGGTCAGCAGTTCTGCCAGCACAAGGGTCTAACCCATTGTGCCACCGGGGGCTTCTACACAGAGATTAAAAATATGCAACTGCCTTACATTGAATCAAATGATTCCCCTCTCTGGACTGCTGTTGTCAATTCTGGGTGGCAGTGGCTCTCTTAACATATCCTGTTACCTTAAGTGGAGATACTAGACAATAAACTTGGTAACTTCTGTTTTCCAAACTTATGTTTTGTTGCACGCTATGGCTTCTACTTTTCATAGCTCTTGAGGTAAGTGTGAGATTTCACAGTAAAACTGACTGGTATTTATAGAAGCTCTCTCGAGCAGCCTGTACAGATAATGAGGTGATACTGCAGTAGAGGAGCAAAGTAGCTCTATCCATCATGTTTTGCTCTTGTTCGGCATCTCACAGCACAGATTTGTGGAAAAAAAAACCCTACCCCAGTAGTAAGGTAGGCAAAACACTATCTCAGCTCAACAGAAGTGAACCATATCTGCACTGTTTTTATATTTTCATGACAACGGCAGCCATAGGCTGAATCCTAAGGATATGTATCAGAAGTGCTGCAAAAATCAGCTGGATTTTCTTCCAAATAAACACATCAAGGGCTGATGAAATATCATGTTTAAAGCTTATGAAATAAACAGTGTTTTCCATGGGGTTATCTATGCCTTTTTAAGTTCTAACCCATCTTGCAACTCAAACGTGACTTTCCAGGAGGTCTATAACTTCATTTAACATGTTTAATGAAACACATACAACATTAGCTTTCAATATTCTTCTTAATGAAACAGGGCGGTGGATTTCTCCAGTGCACCCACTTCCTTTTGGCATCATCAGGAGCTTTTACTGAGAAGGTCTTTAGCCTTCTCTGCCAAAGAGTACTGGTGACTTGCCAGATTATAGATCCATATAATTTGCAAGAACATGCCAGGGAATGATTTCATTGGATTTTATTAGTCAATGGCAAAACTGCATTGATTCTACAGTCTATGGTCCCTATATCCGGTTATTTTGTAGAATACAGTTTCTTCCTACACCTTTTCTCTTTTTAAATAGCTTTTATTAGGAGGGCTTCGATTGATTTGTTTCCGGATTCAAGATTCATGACAGCAGGTGACTAATAAAGAAAAATAGGTATATTGTTGTTGTTATTTCTTCTATCCCACTTCCCCCCAAAACAACAAGATACAAACATTAAAACAAGACTGAACAATCAACAAATTAAAAAGAAGTTAAAACATACAGCATTAAAACACATACACACACACCAGCAGAAATACCACTATCCAGTGCATTGTGTAAAACGAGTCTTACATTTTCACCTATCAAATGCTATCAAAAATCTTTATTTATCTGAGAAAAGAAAGTAGGGTTTAACCTTGGACAACATCATTTTTTTAAAAAAAATCCAATCTGGGACACAAAAGTATCTGGTTTCCATTCACTTACTATAAGCTGGCCCTTTCTCTGGGGTGCTAAAACCTATCTCGTGTTCCCATCCTGTCCCAATGTGCATGGGGACTTGTCTAAATATTTGAAATGTTTTTGTTAGGGGCAAGGCTCAGATAAATCCCTGCTCTGGTCAGTAAAACACTGAAAACCCCTTGGAGGGCCTTCGAGTTATCATTTTGGACAGCCAAAGCCTTGGGAATAAGGATTGTCAATGTTACCTTGAAATGTATTTTTGATTCTTGCCCGAGTGTTATCATTCTGAGACGATACGAAATGCCTCCAGGGTCTGGGCACTGGGCCAGGCTCTGTCCTTGAATAATTATATGAAACTCCTCCTGACTCTCATGCATCATTTGAAGGACAAGACGGGCCCATAGCCTTTTGCAAAAAGCAGCACTGATAACGCCACCTGCAAAGCTGCAGAAAAGCAGAGGTAAAGATCAGCAATAGCATCTTCTGCGAAGGTAAAAATGCTGCTTAACAGGCACTGGGTGAACTTTATGAACTAGTAGAAAGCGATACTATCCAGTGACCTTTGAAAGGCAGCTCTTTGAAACTTTCTCTTCATCAGCCCTCAGGTATTTTTTTGTCTTCATTTTTTCATATGGCCTCATTCCAAAACAAAGCCTGCTTGTTCTGCAAAGAAAGTTACACTGGTAGTTTCCGATATGAAGTTAACTGACAAACTTGTTCCATTTTCACAAAGGCTTCTCTCCTTAAAAGGGTTTAGATGCAGAGGTCCAGTGTCGTTTTTATAAGATGTAGGTAGGCACCTCTAGCTCACCCCATTCACTTCAATGGAAGGCAAAGATTATAACATGCAAAAAGCATGGTGGCGCAGTGGGTTAAAGCACTGAGCTGCTGAACTTGCTAACTGAAAGATCAGTAGTTTGAATCCGGGGAGCAGGATGAGCTCCCGCTGTTAGCCTCTGCTTCTGCCAACCTAGCAGTTTGAAAACATGAAAATGTGAGTAGATCAATAAGTACCGTTCTGGCAGGAAGGTAACGGCACTCCATGCAGTCATGCTGGCCACATTGTCTGTCTCTTTGGCTTAGAAATTTAGATGAGCAGCACCCTGCAGGGCCGGACACGATTAGACTTAATGTCAAGGGGAAACCTTTACCTTTACCTTACAGAACTTCATCTTCCAAGCTATGTCTTGTAGTGTTCTGTGTATACAAGGGTCTTTGAGACCATCCACACTGCAGAACTATAGGAGCTTGACACCACTATAACTGACATGGCTTCAATCTGGAATCCTGGGATTTGGAATTTGTTGTCACACCACTCCTTTCTGATAAGAGTAAATACCTCATAAAACTAATATTCTCAGAATCCCATAGCTTTGAGTGATGGTAGCTAATTAGCTGCCAAACTTCTATAATTCTGCAGTGTGGGTATAGCCTCAAATTCTCTTGAAAATTTAGGCTAATAGCTCAGAAACACAACATTTATACACACACACACATCCTGAGGCCACTTTCACCAGTGAATCTAAAAGTATTTCAAAGCATGAATGTTTTGAATAGCAGAATAACATGGCACAGATAGGATTAGCATCATTTCCCTGTGCTAGTTGTTTTACATTTCTAACTACTGTCCTCAAGCAGAAATTCAGTCAGTGCAGTTTCCTGATTACTGAAAAAACACCCTCAACAACCTCCTCTGCCAAATCATTCCCTGGCATCTTATGGCAATTTTTTTTATTGTGTCAGCGCGACTTGAGCACATACTGCAAGTAGCTTCTGGTGTGAGAGAATTGGCCATCTACAGAGACGTTGCCCAGGTGACGCCCAGCTTCTCTCATGTTCTTGCAAGCCAGAGCTGACAGGCAGGAGCTCACCCAGTCCTGTGGATTTGAACCGGTAACCTTCTGGTCAGGTCAGCAACCCAACCTTCAGGTCAGAGTTCAGCTGGCACAAGGGTTTAACCCATTGCATCACCGCGGCTATTGCAAATGATATGGTGCTACACTCAAAAAGAGAAGGTGGGGAAAGTGGGAGCCATAGATAAATGTTTGGCAAACATTTTTGAATTATAGCTCTTAAAATGCCTCAGCCAATTGCTGTACAGTTTGAAAAGTTCTGGGAGACCTACAGAAATGTAATTCCTCTGAGCTGTGTACTTGGGCACTGTGGACTTGGTTCCTATTTGGTCCCATTGAATTTGCTGATTGTCTGAACAATGTGCACCTTACATGAATGATATGTTTCTGCAAGATCTCAGGGGAACCTGGCTCCATTCCTCCATTCCTCAGAGCAAGTGAAAGGAATCTTCAGGCAAAAACACTACCTTGAAAAGTGTGCACATATATGTGTTACCTTCATTTTTTAGACGTGATTGTTTTGATTTAATAGCTATACTCTTGCAGTCATAGTTCATGCTTCAGGCATCATGAATAATGATGTCACAAGAAGTCATTCCAAGTTCTTGGTTTTGGCTCTGAAATCTCAAAGCAAAGGTAACCTTGGAAGCAAAGGAGGTGGCAGCAGAGCCGGTCCAACAATGAGGCGAATTAAGCGGTCGCTTTGGGCGCAAGTCGAGACTGCTTTTTCTGTTGATTTGTTGTAAAACATGATGTTTTGGTGCTTAATTTGTAAAGTCTTAATGTAATTTGATGTTTAATAGGCTTTTCCTTAATCCCTCCTTATTATCCAACATTTTCGCTTATCCAATGCTTTTATTTTTCAGTGATTGGTTGGGCGGGGGATGGAGCCAAAATTCGTGGGGGGGGCACAAAAATTAGGTTCGCCTACTCCTCAAAATTACCTAGGACTGGTTCTGTGAGGTCCCTAGATTAGACCAAATGAATTAATGGGAATTTGGGGAATTAAAAATACAGGATGTTTCAGATTAACATGTTTTTATTTTCAATTTACATATTCATGAAAAACAGTGAAACAAATCTATATACTGTATGTACAGTGTGTTTAAAAAAGATTGACTTTCTTTGAAATTGCTGTATCTCAGCAACCACGAACCACCCATCAATGGAACTCTTACCACTCAAAAGAATGGGATATACAGCTCAGATGTTTAGTACTGAATGGCCCTCCCAGTGCATAAACAGCCCCCAGCCTCAGTCATTTGGTGGCCTGGCAACATAAGGCCCAATGAGATATTCTCTATTTGCAGAGTGTTTTTTTTAAAGATTTCTTTCTGGCTCAAAGTGGTTAATCAAACTTGATAACTTGATAACTCATTAAACTGTTCGTAACTGATTGTGAAATTGTAACATGTTGCCATTGTGAAATGTTTTGCATTAAAATTTGAGTCTATCATTTTGAAAAAACCAGTACAAGCAGTACTCGAATTACAAATATCTGACTTACAAACGATTTATAATTAGAACAGGGATGAAACAACAGGAAGTGAGGGAAATCTACATCTCAGAAGGGAAGTTCATTTCTGGAAGAGTTATCATGGGGAAAAGGTGTCTCAACTGAAGCTTTATCACAATACTTATTTCAACAACAAGTCACATTTTTCAAAATCCAATTCTTACAGGGACAGAAAGTAAGGTATAAGTCAGAAGAAGAACATTATTCCAGTGTGGCTCCAAATATATACCTCTCCTGACTTATATACAAAATCAACAAAAGAAGAAACATACAGAACTTATCTTGTTCTTAACTTGGGGACTGCCTGTATATAAATTCCATATATTTACTCAGTCTATGGTAATTGGGATTAAATCACATTTGGGGCATACTGTATGTTGAGGTGGGAGTCATGCACCCTTCTAGATTTTTGGGGCTGCAATTCCTTGCAGCCGTAGACAGCAGATTCAATAGTGAAGAATGTTGTGTTTACCATTATCTGGAATACCACATAGTCCCCACCCCTGTTGTATAGTAATAATTTTTAAAAAGATTGCAAAGGCCTAGTACAAGGTAGTTCAGAAATAAACTCTTTTTGACAGTCATGGAAGTGGTTTGGTTTGTGCAGGGAACACATTTACTATGGATAAACTGGGCTTGTGCCAACATAGCCAGGCACTTGTGTCATTTTGATTCCCTCCACCTTTGCAAATGATATTAATAGGTTGGTTTCTTCTTAAAGTTATGTTAGAAAATAAAATAAAACTTGTAAATAATATATATTGTCTTCCTCTTTACATTTCACAGTCTGTGAAGTGAAATTAATTTTCACTTTTACAGTATTTCCAAATGAGGTTGGCTCTTATTTCCTCCCCCCCCCCCCTAAAACAACTGATTATGTTTCCAGACTTTTTTTAAAAAAGGAAAAAAGTCACATTGTTCAGACCCAACACTCTTCAATATCTAGGGGAACAAATATACAATTGCACACCCAGGCTGCAATCTCTAAACCCAGCTGGGCAAAGAGAGAATGAGAATGCATACAACAGTAAAGGGAAAACACTGTTATCTTGTCTCAAGTGGGCTCAATCAAGAACAATTCTGTGACTATGCTTTCTCTCTCTTTGTTAGCAATACCTTTTCACAAAGCTGAAAATAGCTGATTTGTGTTTTCTCACTGACTTCTGCCATTCCCCTGGGCCTTAGTTAAAAAGAAGGAGATGAAATTAAAGAGCCACTTCCTTTAACTTGTTTAAACACCTGCACCATCATCACATGAATTGTGCCTTATCTGTAGAAATTGTCCCTCAAGTGCTACAATTGACCAGCAGAGGACACCCCAGGCTCCTGCTGTTTTGTGGGGACACATATCCAACATTAATGGTTGGACCAGATGTGCTGTCACCTCCCAAGATCTGCTAGCCCACACACCAAGATAGGCCAGTAACGCTTATCAAGTATTTACTTATTTATTACTACTACTACTACTAACTTTATTTTTGTACCCCACCACCATCTCCCCGAAGGGACTCAGGGCGGCTTACATGGGGCCAAACCCGAACATAACAGACATAGCAAAACACATCAAGTAAAACAAGTCAATAAAACATATCAATAACAAATCAATAAAACATGGATTGAATAAAAACATGAAAGACACATAAGTGGCGGGAGCGAGAGGAGGGCCTCCCCCGATGATCAGAGAGACCGTGCAGGTTCATAGGGGGAGATACAGTCACAAAGGTAGGTGGGTCTCGAACTGTTTAGGGCTTTGTAGGTGATAACCAGCACCTTAAATTGGGCTCAGAAGATAAACGGCAGCCAATGGAGCTCCTTAAACGGGGGGTAGACTGCACCATGTAATTTGCTCCGGTTAATAATCTGGCTGCTGAGCGCTGGACCAGTTGTAGTTTCCGGGCCGTCTTCAAGGGCAGCCCCACGCAGAGTGCATTGCAATAGTCCAATCTAGAGGTAACCAAGGCATGGCCAAATCCGACTGGCAAACGAGTCTTAGTTGGGCTCCTTAATAAGATCAACCCCAAAGAAAACTACGAGAAATTGGGTGTCCTATAGCCATTTCTCAGGGGGCAATGACAGTGAAGAACTGAGCCCCCTCTACACTGCCAGATAATCCAGTCTATCTGCTTTAAATCCACATTATTTAACTTGAACACTGCCATATTCAAAGCAGATAATATGGATGTTATATAGCAATATAGAAGGGGTCTGAAATGTTTGTGGAAAAGTCACATTTGTATTCTAAGTTAATGATCAAGATTCTCAGGCACCTTGCCATCTTAGAGTTAGGTGTGCCTATTACTCTTGGTGTGCTGGTTATCCTTCAACCATGAATCCAGCTTTCTTCTGGACATGAAATGGGGAAGGGTATCATTTTGTCTTTTGCTTCAGGAAGAAACATGTCTTGGTCCAGATATAACAAGAATGATGCATCATCACATACGTATCCGAAACAGTGATGGCCCATGCTCTGGGTAGGGACAAAGATCTTGGCCTGAAATAGCAGGCCCAGCATACCTCCTAATTAGGCCATAATCTGCTAGTTAGTGCTAGGCAGGCAGAGATAGAGAAAATTGAGAACATGCATAGGACAATTTGATGTTGTTAAGCTGAATATCTGTACAGAGACTTGTTCCAATTGAAATAACAAACTCTGACCAGAATTTACAAGTTATGCATGTGTAACTCCATTATCTACTTAGATACATACCCTGTTTCCCGAAAATAAGACATCCCCAGAAAATAAGACCTAGTAGAGGTTTTGCTGAATTGCTAAATATAAGGCCTCCCCCGAAAGTAAGACCTAGCAAAGTTTTTGTTTGGAAGCATGCCTGCTGAACAGAACACCAGAACATGCAGGATCGGTAAATGTACATATTATAGATGGTTGTACAGTAAAATAATGGTAGTAACAAGAAATTCCTGATAAGATTCACAGTTTGTCTGGTCATGCTGGTTTGTGATGACAACTACTGTACAGTACAGTATATAATAAAGGTTCATTTTTTATTCAACTATAAATGTGAATTCTTCATCGAAAAAAAATAAGGAGCCTCTGATGGCCTAGGGGATAAAAGCCTTGTGAGTTGAAGGTTGGGTTGCTGACCTGAAGGCTGCCAGGTTCAAATCCCACCCGGGGAGAGCGTGGACGAGCTCCCTCTGTCAGCTCCAGCTCCATGCGGGGACATGAGAGAAGCCTCCCACAAGGATGGTAAAAACATCAAAAAAACATCCGGGCGTCCCCTGGGCAATGTCCTTGCAGGCAGCCAATTCTCTCACTCCAGAAGCAACTCCGGTTGCTCCTGACACGAAAAAAATATATATCGAAAACTAAGACATCCCCTGAAAATAAGACCTAGTGCATCTTTGGGAGCAAAAATTAATATAAGACACTGTCTTATTTTCGGGGAAACAGGGTATGTGTGACCAAATAGCATCTTCTGGCCTAACACGCTGGCAAATCCGCTTTAGTGGCCACCAGCTACATCAATAAAAGGAGGTCCATTCTTCTTGCAATTGAGGCAAGGGTGGAAGACATTTCCACCCCTCTCGTGCCAGTGAGAAAAACTGAAACAAGGAATTGCAGGGACCCTGCTTCTGATCATTGCCATCCACTTGTTGGTGGGTGGAAATATCACCCATCCACGTGTCAATTGCCACATGTCAATTGCCTGTTCTTGTTGCACCTGATTCCTGGCAAAGTAGGTTAGGAAGTGCAGTTATGGTCATGACAATAATGCCATGATTTTAAGTACTGTATCTAAGGATCATAAATGCTGAGAATTGTACCAATGCAGAACTCTGCATTACAGATCTAGAACAGTGATACTGAATGCCAGTACATGATTTGTTATATGTATGAGGCTGCACGTAACAAAGCCTAGGTCTGAGTGCTTTACTCTTGTTTCTTTATCATCTGCAGTTTGGAGTATGACAATGTTTTGCATGTGCCACAGTTCTTTATATTCAAAAACAGAGAAAAAGAAGAAATTGCTTTATTGTAAACTGAAGATCAGAACCTTTATATTCTTTTTTCATGCATGAAAAGGAACATCGAAAGAAGATGGGATGAACAAGTGCCCAGTTTATCTATGGCTAATGAATATAATGATAATACATAATTGACTGTTCTACCTGAGTCAGGTAACCATTTTCAAATAAGTTCCATTACAAAAGTGTTTTAGATATTGGACAACTTATGTCTGGAGCGATTCTTGCCAAGTAAAGATTGCAACATATTGAGAGAATGTTAGGAAACACTCCATTCAATATGTGTTGTTCAGAAATCCATGAGCCCTGCTTTTCTCATTTTAAAACATTTTACTAGAGTGAAAATGTTATGATGTGCTCACTTTCACCAGCTTGCAATAGGCTTTGAGGAAACATTGTCTTGTGGTGATGGGCATCTTTGAACCCAACATATAATTCTAGACCAACTTTGCACAGTGAACTACAGTTATTTCAGATTTCCAGAGACATAAATGAGACCTTAATTGGACCCAATAATTTCACCAAATCACTACAAGGAGGTTGTTCCAAGAGGAAATAGCACAGCGGTAGGGAGTCCTGGAAAGTATTATAAAGGGCTCACTCTTTGTAATGAGATTAAGGAAAAATGTTTTAGGACATCCAAATGAAGCCTGCACTCAGCAAATGGAAGGTGCCAAAGCAAATATAAGTACAGTTTTTGGCAAACAAAAGGTTAACAGGCAATGAAAGTAATATATATCTCCTGCATGTTTTCTGTGGCAAAAAGAGCTTGAAAGAACTATTTCAAAATGCTTTAATAAGGGGAGGGGGCAAAGAGACCTATTCAAAGAATGTTGCCTTTGTTCATGACCCATCTGTGAGTTCAGGCCTCTTACCCTGCGTTTCAGTTCTGTTTTTAACTCTTTAAATCACAAGTTCATGGAGCCCATGGCTAGTGTGCTGAGTTTTAGATGTCTCCTGAGAAGTTCTAGGAATGCAGAGGTGGTTTAACCATCACTAATACTGAAAACAAATGTGGCCCAACCTGCTCTAACAGGCTTGCATAGCTGGACTACAATTCCCAGCATTTTTCATCCAGATGGATTCCCAGGTTTAAAAAATTATAATAGCAAATACTGTGCATTAAAACCCACAAGAACAACAATCCGACTAACAAGAAAGCAAGACAAGTAAAATGAATGAAAACATAAATAAGATAGATGCATTTAAAATGCCAACACAAATGAAAATACCTTGACCAGAGGTGGCAATCCAGCCTCCTTGGGGATGGCATTTCTAAGATGGAGTGTCACCACATAGGATGCTATCTAGTTTCTTCATTAGTAACATGCTTCTACTGAGAGACTAGAACATCCAGAATTCTCTATCCAACATGGATATTGACCATTCTGGCTTGTAAAGAGGGTTTGTAGTCTAAAATAATACTATAGTTTCCAAACGCTGAGATTAGAGCATATCTGATTGAGTTTCACATTGTTGCATTGCAATATCTATTAACTTCAGGCAGCATAGCTAATAGTGTGGGATGCTGGGGTGTACAGTCTAAAAACATCTGGAGGACCACAGCTTCTCTGATATTCTTCTTCAGTTTAAAGCAGTGGTTGTTAACCTGTGGGTCCCCAGATGTTTTGGCCTTCAACTACCAGAAATCCTAACATCTGGTAAACTGGCTGGGATTTCTGGGAGTTGTAAACCAAAACACTTGGAGATCCACAAGTTGAGAACCATTGGTCTAAAGAGCCCAGTTCTGTGATGGTAGCCAAGGACCTCATCACATGAAAGCAGGGAAAACCGAAGAGAACTATCAATCATCTTCTTCTGTTTTTTTCATCCCTAACTGCCTTTCCATATTTAGGGATGGTAGCTACCCAACATCCTTTCCCCACTTTTATTTGGCTTCTCCCATTGGGAATAGGGTAGCACTCGACTCCTGGCAGTGTAGTCTTCCCTTCATCCTTTCATCGGGGTATTTTAATCTAATGATTTTATCTTATATTGCTGCTATAATTCCAACCCCCCCCCCCACCTTTGAAGTTGACGGATTTGCATTGGTGGTTGTTTGATATTATTACTGTTGTATAAACCTTTGTTTTAACTTCTGTTTTATCATCTTCTTGTGTTTTAAACTGTGTATATTGTTTAATGTATTTGCGCTGTTACTTCTGTAATGTTGTGAGCCACCCCGAGTCCCCACGGGGAGATGGTGGCGGGGTATAAATAAAGTTTTTTTATTATTATTATTATTATTATTATTATTATTATTATTATTCCCTCTGTTTCTCTGCACTGCCACAATGGAGTCCCATGGGCAACCACCAGAAGTGGCCTTGCGTCATGTGATGACCTCTGTGGGACTCTGTTTTGGCAGCTCAGAGAAACTGAGAGATTACATCATCTGATGGGGTCCTAAGTTTGTCCTTTGCAGAAACCCATTAAAGAGCCTAGTATGATACTTCTGATAAGGTTCCAAGATGCTCCAGGTTTTCCATGAACATAATTTAAAAAATCATGGACATACTGCATGGATTTGATTAAGGTTAATATCATGCACTTTAGCTATCCATGTGGTATCTATCAGAGGTCTGTGTTTGAATCCAAATGCAACAGGATGAAGTATAGCCTTTGAGGTTATGAGGAATACAGTTGTGGGTCTACGCACTGCCTATGACACACAAAGGTTTGAAACTCTCTATTTGAGAAATAGCATGCATTATTATACAGAAGACCAATGACTTTGCTTCAATGTAAAACATTTATTCAAAACAATTGGGGCATGGTTGGTGCAGTGGTTTAAATGTTAGACAATGACTGTGGAGGCCAAGATTTGAATTCCTGCTTGGCCATGAAACCCACTAATTGACCATGGGCAAGTCATACTTTCTCAGCCTCAGAGGAAGGCAATGATAAATTTCTTCTGAGAAAATGAAATTCTGTAATAGGTTTGTTTTAGGATTGGCATAGGCTGGGAACAACCTGAAGACATACAATCATAATCTGCAATAATGAGAAATCAGTGGAAACAGTATGTCAGAATAAAAGGTGGGTTGACAGACTTGGTTATCAGAAGGCTGTCTCAAAACCAATTCTTGTTTTTCAGTCATTAGGGAAACTCTTACATGTTTTACCCTCAGGTCTGTGGATTAGGTTGGAACCAGACATGATGAAAGAACAGAGAGAGGGAGACTTAGGAAAACGGAGAGAGGGGGAGGAGTGAATGCACACATGTAGTATTGCTGGCTTGGCAAGAAGGACTGGGTGCTCTTGCATCAGGCTGCTTGTTCTTCTGAATACTAGAGAAAAGCTTGGAGCAACTGAATCGAACCAATTCCTTGTCATTTTTATTTCTTTGTCCTCTGGCACTGAAAATGACCTACAGTTTAAAGGAGCCTTGTTGGATGCAGGATTAAATTTGGATTGGAACCAAGTCCAGCTCTTAATGGGATGCATTTATTAACTATGACAAAATGCTTTTGGTAATTGTTCTTAGGTTCTTTACACTTGTAGAAGGTGAACTTTCTCTGATTGTGCATTTGTGTGTGTGCATATTTTGACAAAGGGAGGGAGAGAAGATGTCCAATTTTACACAGTCATACGAGGGGAAGGCCTGTAGCTAACCTTTTTTTTTTTGGCAAAAGTTCAAAAATGCCTTTTTGAGGCATGGACAGGAAAGGAAGCTTATTTTTCAAAGAGGTCATCAGAATAATTTTTAAAAAAAACGTTTTTCTAAAAATGGAACTGAGACCAGCTGGGTGGCCTTGGGCAAGTTACACTCTTTCAACCTCAGAGGAAGGCAAGGAAAATTCCCCTGAACAAATCTTGCCAAGAAAACCCTGTAATAAATTCACCTTAGGGTCGCCATAAGTCAGAAATGACCTGAAGGTACACAACGACAAGAAGAATGGCAATGAAGATCATGAGATGTAGTGATTTCCCATATGTTTGATTATGCATTTAGTAATGTACACTACTATATGTATATCATGTTCTTTTTGTTGTTAAGTTGCAAGGATCCACTACATTGAAAAATGTAAAGTAAATGTTTTGACATCCATTAACATACAAAACTTACATATGAAAACATCAAACTAGTGGAATATGGAGCTAAATGAAATAAAGGAATGCACAGCTGTACTCTGGGAAAGGGCTTTTCATTGGCTGCAATGATTTGGTGATTGAACGTAGATTGTGGTTGTATCTTCAAATGGCATAGACTGTGCTTTCCTGCTTTTGTGAATTAATAACAAATGCATGTATTGTTACAGGATCCAGATGTTACATGAAGAATGTTTTTCTTTGATGGATCAACACTAAGTGGCCCGGAGGAGGAAGTGTACATATGTCAACCACTCTGAAGTTCACACTCTGCAACTGCTTTGTGCAATACTTCATTATGTCACAATTTTAGAGGTGAAAGACATTTTTCTTTGGCTTCAATAAGAAAGTGAAGGAAGCATTCTGCTAGCATTTTGCAAACAGGCTTGTAGGGTGTGTATTTAATTCAGATGTTCTGTATTTTTTGCCATGTTGAACATCTTACTCAAACTTGATGTTATTTTTTTGGATCACAACTGCAAGAATGCTTTAGTATTCCATCTTAGCATGTTATAGACTTTATGTGATGTTTTATTTAATTAAAATTCTTACTAGATTTTGAATATGATGAAGAAAAACTGGTAATGTAGATGATTCATCTAAAGCAGAGGTATCAAATTCATTTTCACCAAGGACCACATCAACTTTATGGTTGCCTTCAAAGGGCCATTTATAATTGTAAGACTTTATAAATGTAACTATGTTGCCCTGGCATTGAAAGCCTCACAAGTCACATAAAATGACATAGTGGACCAGATTTGCCCCCAGGCCTTGCCTTGACACATGTGATCTAAAGCATCTATATATAGAGAACTAGGAGATATGCTCCCATGTTCCCTCTCAAAGCTGCAAAGAAAAGATGGTGTATAACATTTAATAGATGTTTTTCCTGTCATCCTTCACAATTGGTTATGCTGACTAGGTATGATAGGAATTACCATGCTGCACCCAGGGTTGGGGAAGGCAGGCTTAAAGCATCAGGACTAAAGTTCAAATCACATGTGATGCAATTGGGCAGCCATTGGAGGCTGAACGCATAAACAAAGTACGCGGTTGCGGAAGGCGCCATCCTCTAGAAGGCGGCACACCGCTCAGGGCAGAGGATGCATGGGCTTCCCCTCTGGAAGGTCAGGGCCTTGCCCGTTGGGAGGGACGGAGGGAGACTGTGTCGCGGTGGAAGAAGAGCCCGGCCCCCTCCCCTCCTCCCTCCTTTCCTCCGGCCTGGGCTCACTCCCTTCACAGCCCCGCGCGGCCTGGGCTCCCGTGGGCCCGGGATAAGTGCCTAATTTGGCTAAATCACTATGGTTATTAATTTTCCTATTTTTTTCTGGCAAACTTTGGAGCCACAAAGTTTTCCTTGTGCATGTAATTAAAATGAGAAGTATTTTTAACCTTACAAACTTGGACCAAAATTAGTTTGGATTATACAAAATGCCATGAAACTGGTACCTGCAATTTCATGTATTCACATCTGGCAACATATGTCTTTCTAATCATTTTCTAGATCCTCCAGCACAACTCTATGATATTCTTGGGCTGGAAGTTCAGAATTTCAAAAGGGATGTTATGCACAGTTTCAAGTATCCATTAGGGTTGTGCAATTCAGCTGGACCACTATGCATTTTCAGTATCTGAATTTTGGTGGGCACCCAGATCTGCTTTCAGGAGCCTCCCAAAATTGACTAATGGAAAAAAGGCATTTTCGGCTTGGCAACCGAAAGATCCAGGAATATCCGGCCCATTGGCAGCAATAGGGAACTTACGAGGCTCCCCTTTCCATCATTTTTAGGGCATCAGACTTAAGAAACTTAAGAAACCATCCTTTCTGGGATCTTTTTCCCTTATATTCTTCAATGAGTCCTGAGTTTAAGGCAACAGGCTTAAGAAATCATCCTTTCTGCGATCCTTACTCCTTATATCCTTCAATGTGGGAGGTGAAAGTGGAAGGAAAAAGATTCAGGAGGCAAAGGATAATGCAGGGTGGTGAACGTTTATTTAAGGGAATGTAATAAACTAGTCAAAATGGGGATTGTAGCAGAAAGTATCCTGGGCACTGGTATCTGCTGTTGGGTTCCCCTGTATCCCCAGTTGTTTGCATGATTGATCTCTAGGAATTAAAAGGGTTCTTGCCTGCCAGCTTGTCCCTGCTGCAGCTCCAATGAGGGAATTTATTATAATTTTGACCTGATGGGGAGGGTGACTGTGTTCGATATCAGCTTCATGCCATCCCGATTTCACTTGGGATGGCATGTAGCCATCCCCCCTCCCGCGGGAAAGCCTGGATTTGTGTTGGAGGGTGGAGACCAGAACCCGTGCTGAATTGGGTTAATTTAACTTGTTTCAGCCCGGCTTAAGTCATGTCTGGAAGGCCCTAAGCCTCTTGGGGTTGTAAATACGTTTTTAGCACCCAATTTTTCATTAACATACGATTTTTGTTCCTGGGTTATAAATGTCATTTCTTTAACGATTGTTTTATTGCTATTGATGTTTTACTGGTATAATTGTTTTATAGTCATGTTACTGATATTGTTTTATCGGGCTAGGCCCCATGTAAGCCGCCCCGAGTCCCTTCGGGGAGATGGGGCGGGGTATAAAAATAAAGTTATTATTATTATTATTATTATTATTATTATTATTATTATTAATTGGTTCTTTCATAAAAACATGGATAAAGTTTATTAATTTGCAAAAACTTTGTTTTTGTGGAACATCCTGCAGCACATTTTGCTATGGTTTTTCAATAAATATCTCATTGAGCTTGAATCAAATCAACATAGTTTCTGGCAGCCACAAAACTGAAGTTTCTGGAGTATAACAACTATTTTCAAAGTAAGTGCTGCACCATTAAACAGAAATAACACTTTCTGACCAGGAACAGTTTTTTTTTTCCAAATTTTGTTACATAGTGGAATTAAATATTAATTAGGATTGTTGTTATGTGCCTTCAAGTCATTTCAGACTTTGGACGACCCGAATGTGACCCTATCACAGAGTTTTCTTGTGAAGTTTTATTCAAAGGGGATTTGCCTTTGTCTTCCTCTGAGGCTGTGACTTGCTTAAAGTCACCAGTGGGTTCAGAGCCATAGCCTGAGGTTCAAACCACTTCACCAGGCTTTCTGAATTCTGCTTCCCTGTCTTTTTCCTACCTATCTTTTTTCTCATTTTCTTACATTTTCTTCCTTCCCTTTCTGTTTCCTACCTACTTTTCTTTCTTCATTTTCTCCCTTATTCCTTCCCTCTCTCTTCCTACCCTCCCTCCCTCCCTTCTTCTCTTTCCTTCCTCCTCCCTACTCTCTTATTCCTTCCTTTCTTCCTTTCCCCTTTCCTTTTCTCTTTTCCCCATTCCCTCCTTTCCAGGGGCGAGGGAAAGGGGTGCGTGGGCAGCATGGGGCTTGTGTGGGCCACATGCATTTCACAGGCTGTATGTTGTGCAGGCCTGCTATAACGTATGCTGCCTCAAGAGGTTTTGTGGGGGCTTGGGACTAGGAAGCATTCAGGCATAATTATTATCTTTGTGGACCAGCAATCATGCCAGGGTGTGTAACACATGGCTTATCTGCCACATATTGTGCTAAATCCATTCTGCCACTCTGTGCATGCACCTACATGTGAACACTTAGTTTTCTACAAAACGAGGACACTGCAGGGAGGAATCTTTATACCAGCTATGCTTTAATCTACTGGAAGCAATTGTAAAAGCTTCACATGGATTCCTCTTTAGCAGCTACTACAACTTCTAAAGGAGGAATTCCTCCCCCTACAGCAATTTATTACCCATTTTGTTACATTTAGAATGTAATGTCAGAGACAAGGCTCAAGAAGTGGGAGTGGGGAGCAGGCCAAATGTAGAGCTGCAACCAATGTAATAAATCAGAGCTTTGGGGAATTTTCCTCTTCCCGGACTGACTTGTTTGGAACTGAAATGCCCTTAACAACCCCCAAGTGCAGTATTTTCTTAAATGGGTATCCTCAACCTCTCTTCTCATAAACTTGAAAAGCCAGGAAATATTCCCATAGCAACAGAATCATTAATGCTTCCTGGGAGCCTTCTTTGAAACTCCCAGTCCTCCTGTCTCTTGCTGTGTCTGTGCATCTCCATACAGTGGAGCAACTACAGTCTGCAAAAGATGTGGTGGTGCCTCTGTGTGTGCGTGAATATACCTTCAAGTCACCTGTCGACTTATGGCAAGCCATGTATTTCATAGAGTTTTCTTGGACAAGGAATACTCAAAAGTGGTGTTGCTATTTCTTGCTAAAATATAGTCTACATTTACTGGAGGTCTCCCATCCAAGAACAAACCAGGACTGCCTCTACTTTTCTTCTAAGACCTGACAGGATTTAATGGCTCTAGGTTATTTAGGACCTAGTTCAATGTGTACCCTTCAATTTCACATATGAAAACTGGGGCACATTTAGTTGAATAATATCAGACATATGGTTCTACCCCCTCCTCTTGATCTTCTGAGTTAAATGATTGCAAACTCTTTCTGCATTTTCAGCTCAGTTTGCAGCAAATGAAGTAAACTGTGGACAAAGAGGGAAATGAGAGAATGGGAGAAAAGCTGAGATATTTTAGAAGAACTGAAAAAAGTGGGATGATAAAAGGACTGATTGGATCTGTGGCTACCAAACTGGGACAGTTAATGCAGTGTCATCAATATTTTATTTTGAAGGATGGCCACTTTGTGGAATTAAGTTTTCTAAATATCCTAAAGGCAGTACATCCTGTCTGATTTTGGAAGCTAAGCAGGGGCCAGCTCAGGTTTGTACTTGGATGGATGACTGCCACTAAATACCAGGTGCTGTAGGATATATTGGTCATCGTTTGACCAGATAACCAACCCACACTGTGAACTCTAGTTGGCTGTTGTAAATTAATGTGGATGTTTGTTTGGATTTTATGTTATTATATAATTTTGTTTGACTACATGTAGTATAATTTATTGATGTTAGGTTTTAATTTACCAATGTTAGGCTTTAATTTGATGTTAGGTTTTAATGTTATTTTTATATGCGGGGTTTCTCTGGGATTTTATGTCAGTATTTGTTTGTTTATGGAGGCATTGAATGTTTGCCACTATATGTTGGAATCTGCCCTGAGTCCCCTCGGGGAGATAGGGCAGAATACAAATAAAGTTTTCTTCTTCCTCTTCCTCTTCCTCTTCCTCTTCCTCTTCCTCTTCCTCTTCCTCTTCCTCTTCCTCTTCCTCTTCCTCTTCCTCTTCCTCCTCCTCCTCCTCCTCCTCCTCCTCCTCCTCCTCCTCCTCCTCCTCTTCTTCTTCTTCTATTATTATTTCGTATCACAAAATCACAAGTCGAACACTTCCCAAGTGTCTAGGACTGTGTGATGTATTTTCAGTTGACGCGTGCAGATCCCAGCAGGGTGGCCTTTTGCAGTTAACAGATCATAATTTTGTCAATGTCTGTTGTTTCCAAATGCCGGCTGAGATCTTTTGGCACAGCACCCAGTGTGCCAATCACCACCGGGACCACCTGCACTGGTTTCTGCCAGAGTCTTTGAAGTTCAATCTTGAGGTCCTGATAGCGGCTGAGTTTTTCCTGTTGTTTTTCATCAATGCGACTGTCACCTGGGATGGCAACATCAATGATCCAAATCTTTTTCTTTTCCACAACTGTGATGTCTGGTGTGTTGTGTTCCAGAACTTTGTCAGTCTGGATTCGGAAGTCCCACAGTATTTTTGCGTGCTCATTTTCCAATACTTTTGCAGGTTTGTGATCCCACCAGTTATTTGCTGCTGGCAGGTGGTACTTGAGGCATAAGTTTCAATGAATCATTTGGGGCACATAGTTGTGCCTCTGTTTGTAGTCTGTCTGTGCGATTTTCTTACAGCAGCTGAGGAGATGATCAATGGTTTCGTCGGTTTCCTTGCACAGTCTGCATTTTGGGTCATCAGCTGATTTTTCGATTTTGGCTTTAATTGCATTTGTTCTGATGGCTTGCTCCTGGGCTGCAAAGATAAGGCCTTCTGTCTCCTTCTTCAGGGTCCCATTCGTGAGCAGAGCCAGGTCTTCTCCTTATCAGCTTTTCCTTCAATTTTGTCAAGGAACTTTCCATGCAATGTTTTGTTGTGCCAGCTGTCAGCTCTAGTTTGTAGTGTGGTTTTCTTGTACTGGTTTTTTGTCTGCTGTACTTTGAGGAGTTTCTGATTTTTGACTTCAATCAAAGCAGGTTCTTCACTTTGCTTTACATATTCTGCCAGGGCATGTTGTTCTTCTTTGACTGCTTGTTTTACTTGTAAGAGTCCTCTGCCACCTGATCTTCGAGGCAGGTATAGCCGGTCAACATCACTATGGGGGTGCAGTGAATGATGAATGGTCATGAGTTTTCTTGTTTTTCTGTCCAAATTGTCCAGTTCCATCTGTGTCCAGTTTATGATGCCAGCATATTATTATTATTACTATTATTATATTTCAGAGGCAGAAACTACCTCTGTATATTCCTTGCCTTAGGTTCCATCTACACTACCACATGATGCAGTCTATAGCTGCATTATATGGTTATTGTTGACTCATATAATACAGTTCAGCATAGTTAAACTGCATTATTTGAGTCTTCACTGATCATATAGTGCACTTTGAAACTGTATCATATAGCTAGAGCCTAAGAAAACTTTATGAAATTTGTGGGATCATTGTAAATCCAAAGGTGACTTTGAAGGCACATTCACAAACATGCAGTTTTTGGTATGCAATATGACCCCATATCTGTGGGGGATACATTCCAGGACTCCCTGCGTATACCTGAAACTGCAAATACAGTAGAGTCTCACTTATCCAACGTTCTGGATTATCCAACGCATTTTTGTAGTCAATGTTTTCAATACATTGTGATATTTTGGTGCTAAATTTGTAAATACTGTAATTACTACATAGCATTACTGCGTATTGAACTACTTTTTCTGTCAAATTTGTTGTATAACATGAAGTTTTGGTGCTTAATTTGTAAAATCATAAACTAATTTGATGTTTAATAGGCTTTTCCTTAATCCCCCCTTATTATCCAACATTTTGCCGGCCCGTTTATGTTAGATAAGTGAGACTCTACTGTAATAGCAAACTCTATATTTTGACTTTACCTGGGTCAGAAGCATATAAAAATAGCACTGAAGGACTTACAGAGGCCTATAAACACTTCTGGCAAGGGATACTTTTCAGAGTTGGGTATGTAAAACTGTAGATATCAGTAGGATAAGGGTGGGGATCATACTGTACTAAGGAATGGTATCACTACCTTCACCTTTTTTCTTTGCATGGGAATGTTTTCATTATTTCTCTTTTCTACTTTAAGAAAATTCCCAAAAGTTAATTCTAACCCATTTACTTACTATCAGTGGAGACTTTTGCCTAAATCCCATTGTTAGTTTCAATTGGAGAAGACCCACTGAAACAATGGAACTTGGTAAATCAACACAGATAAATGCCATTCAATGGGGCAACTCTTGTTCAAAGCTGGATTTATGGCCGAATTTCAGACCCTAGAAACAAATTCCACAGTCAAAGCCACAGTTCGAACTTTTTCTGAGGACAACAATGTATTGAGGCGGGAGGTTAAAGAACCCCAGGAAATACCATATATGGGCAGAGATGGCGACAGCTAGCGACCCGGGTGCATAAACTCACAGAAACATGTGACTTCTGGGAAATCATGTGTTTCTGAAGAAATGAAAGCTAAAGATAAACAAACAGCGCATGCGTACGCAGGCGCTCTGAATGATTGTGAGCACGGCACAGAAAGAGTGCGGCCGGCCCGCTGGTCAGCACTGATTGGGTCCAAGTCAGGCAGCGTCACAACTCTAAGCCAATGAATTTGCTTGTGGGCGGGCATAACCCGAACCCTGTAGTGTGTATAAATATTTACTCAGCCCGCCACTGGGGGTTCTCCCTGGGAAAAACACTTATTTTGTGCGAGGGGGAACCCTAGTGGCCATTAGCCAAATAAAACTGCTTTCTTGGAATTATTCCAGTTGTCCGTCTCCAATCCCTCCACTGCGCTCAACAAGGACCGTAGCACAAAGGTTCCGCTACATTTTCTGGTGACCCCGACGTGATTTCCTATAAGGCGGGCCAGGAGGTTGGAGACGGGTCCCGTTGGCGGGACGGCCCCAACTCGGCGGTGGGGGCCAGAGGCAACTACCGTGAGACGAGAAGGGGCCCCTGAATATTGCAAGACCGGCTGCGGTGCTTGCCTCTGATGCCAACGCCGACTGACGGTGGGAGCTGCAACACCAGCGAGGTTCCATAGAAACCAGCCAGGAGGAAAAGGATCCAGGGAAAAGTCCAGGGGCGAAGGTTGGTCCGACGTCTACAGAAATCTGGCAAGTATAGTGGTTGCATGAGACATTAAGGGAACACCGGCGCCGGGAGGGACACAAAAAAAGTTCCCAGGGAGGTAGAAAGGGGCTCTGTCTTGTGTTTCCTGACGCATGCCGTTGAGTGGCCGGGTGCCCAGGCCAAGGCAGTCCCCTCTATTAGGCAGGATGGGAGGGAAAAATTCAAAGAGCTCCACTCCCTTACAATGCATCTTAGATAATTTTGGCTCTTTTGCTATCAGAGCCGTAGCAGGCAATCCAAGGGACCTGAGAGATTATAGACTGAGGAATTTGTGTCAGGGAGAATGGCCAGAGTTTGGGTTAGGTTGGCAAGTAGAAGGAACGTGGGATCTGAAACTGATCCGAACAGTGGAAGAATATTGTGCTGTGAATCATCCGAACCAGTGGGTCTATATTGCTACTTGGGAACGGGTAGTTAGAGAAGATCCAGGTTGGGTTCGACAGTGCAGGAATGGCAAATGTATGGTGGTGAAGAAGGAAGGGAAAAAGAAGGAAGTTTTCCAATCCAACGAGGAGGACTACCCAGATTTACAGTTGAGTGTACAGGCCAGACAACAGGAAATACTGCCGCCACCGCCCCCACCCCAGGGAATAGCCCCTGGTGCACCTACACTAGGAACGGGACCCCCACCCTACTCTCCAGAGTCAACCGAAGCAGCCAAGAAACACTATCCTAGCCTAGAAAAATATCAGGAGGAAACAAAGGAAAAGAAGAGGTCACAACGGATGCCCAGTGATGCTTCTCCGGCACAAACTCGGAGACATGGAGCTCCGGTGTGGCCTGGTGATTCACCGACCGGACCGGCCCTCCAGATGCCCTTGAGAACGGTGCCTGTGATAAACAACAGGAATGAGACAGTTCAAGCATACCAGGTAGTGCCTTTCAGTAGTAGTGACATTTTGAATTGGAAAAATAATACTCCACCTTATAGTGAAGAACCCCAAGCTATGGCTAGGCTATTGGAAGGGATTATGGCAACCCATAATCCCACCTGGCAAGATTGCAGACAATTGTTGAATATGTTGTTCACATCAGAAGAGAGAAGAGCAGTGTTGAATAATGGGGTAGCCATAGCCCAGGTTGGGGCCCCACAAGATGGTGATGCAGCCGAGTGGGGAGCACAGAGGTTTCCTGTGGAAATAGATCCCCAATGGGACACCGCAGAAGAAGGACATTTGCAGAGACTGAAAGGATTCCAGCGTATATTGGTAGAAGCGGTAAAGAGGGGCCCGCCGCGACCCGTCAACATTATAAAAATTCAGGGAGTGGTACAGGAAAAATCTGAGTCACCAACAGCCTTTTTGGAAAGGCTGGAGGCAGCATATAGAAAGTATAGCCCGTATAATTTGGAGGATGAAAACGGTAGGAGGGCGATTCAACAGTCTTTTATCAGTCAAGCGGCTCCTGACATCCGGAGAAAGATTCAAAAGCAACCAGGATTTCTAGGAAAGACTATGAATGAATTGTTGGCACTCGCAGATCAAGTTTATATGGCAAGGGACCAGGTAGAAGAAGAGAAGAAGGACAGGAAGAAGAAGCAGGAATACCAAGCATTAGTCACCATGATGGAACAGAGTGCAAGTGGACAGAGAGGAAGAGGAGGATATGCCAGAGGGGGACAAGGAGGAAGAAGAGGGCCCCCTCGGAGGTTAGGTCGAGACCAATGTGCTAAATGTAAGAAGTTTGGACACTGGAAAGGTGAATGCCCAGAAGGAAGAGAAGGAAGTCAGGAAGGACTGAGAGAAAGAGGAAGGCCTGAGAGAGGAAGAAACCCAGGAAGGGGAAGAGGACGTGGGAACTACGTACCTTTTCCTGCGAGAGAGGTGATAGCTGCAGCAGCTGTGATGGAAGAAGAATGGGAAGATATGGATGGAGGAGAGGAATGAGGAAGCCAGGCTCTTGTTTTGTTGGACCCCGGGGAGCCGATGGTCACACTTGAAATCGGGGACCAACAATTGGACTTTTTAGTGGACACAGGTGCCGAAAAATCAGTAGTAAATACAAAAATTAGTCCACCAACTCGGGAAACTACGAAAGTAATAGGGGTGTCTGGGAAGACCCAGAAGTGCCCCTTCCTCAAGGAACGCACCTGCAATCTGGCCGGACATCAGGTCAAGCATAAGATGTTATATCTTCCAGACTGCCCAGTCCCTTTATTGGGAAGGGACATTTTATCAAAATTACAAGCACAACTCCAGTTCATGAAGAATGGACAAATGGAACTATCATTTCCCATGGAAGAGGAATGGAGACTGTTTCAAGTTAGGATTTTTACTGAAGAAATACAATGGCCATGGCATGAGACTCCTTTAGTGTGGGCAGAAGATAATCCTCCAGGATTAGCTAAATATGTTCCACCGGTGGTGGTGGAAGTGAAAAGAGGAATGGGACCCATATGTAAGCCACAGTATCCCGTCAGTCGAGAGGCGGTGCAGGGGATCAGAAAGCATCTAGAGCGACTTCTGCAGCATGGGATATTGGTACCATGCAGTTCCCCATGGAACACGCCCCTGCTCCCAGTCAAGAAACCTGGAGGACAAGGAGAATATCGCCCAGTTCAAGATTTGCGGGCTGTAAATCAAGTCACCGTTCCCCTAACCCCAGTAGTGCCTAATCCATACATCATGATGAGTCTAGTACCAGCATTTGCCAAATGGTTTACTGTATTGGATTTAAAGGATGCATTCTTTTGCATTCGATTGGCCCCTGTATCCCAACCGATCTTTGCTTTCCAGTGGGAATCTCAGCAGTCAGGGCAAAGGACCCAGTATGTTTGGACACGCCTTCCTCAGGGGTTCTGGGACAGCCCGACCATTTTTGGTCAAGCCCTGGCCAAAGACTTACAGGATTTTGTAATACCTAAGGAAGAGGGAATTTGGCTTCAGTATGTAGATGACCTGCTTGTCGCTTGCCGGACACTAGAGGGCAGTAGAGAGCATACTTTGAGGCTACTCAAGGAATTAGAAATGAAGGGTTACAAAGTATCAAGGAAAAAGGCCCAGTTGTGCTGTCCCACGGTGAAATATTTGGGGTTCCATCTGACCGAAGGAAAGAAGATGTTAGGAGCTGAAAGAAAGGAAGTTGTTTGTGCCATCCCCACTCCCAGTACCCGGCGACAGGTGCGGGAATTTTTGGGATCAGCAGGATATTGCAGACAGTGGATCCCCAACTACGCCGTGTTGGCTAAGCCGCTGTACCAGGCTATGAGAGGTGGAAGAGAAGATCCGTTTGAGTGGACAGAAGAATGTCAACAGGCGTTTAAGGCATTAAAAGAAGCATTGATGTCATCTCCAGCATTAGGACTGCCCGATTTGGAAAAACCATTCACTCTGTTCGCTGCAGAGCGGGAAGGAACAGCGGTTGGAGTATTGACCCAACCACTAGGTTCATGGCAAAGGCCGATTGCCTACTTGTCAAAGCAATTGGACACAGTGGCTCGTGGATTGCCACCTTGCCTGAGGGCTGTGGCAGCATCAGTAGATTTAATCAAAGAAGCGAATAAATTGACCCTAGGACAGCCACTGACAGTTAAGGTGCCCCATAGCGTTAAGGCACTGTTAGATACTAAGGGACCGCGCTGGCTCACAAGTGAGAGGTTAATGAAATATGAGGGATTGTTGTGTGACAACCCACTGGTGACCCTGGAGACTTGCTCCACTCTGAATCCGGCCACCTTGCTCCCGACTCCAGGAGACACCAAGATCCATCAGTGTGCCCAGGTGATGGATGAGGTATTCTCCAGTCGACCGGATTTGAAGGATGTGCCACTGACTAAGGTGGACGACACTCTGTTCACAGATGGAAGCTCCTTTATGGAAAATAATCAAAGACACTCAGGTTATGCGGTTGTCCGGTGGGGGGGAGAGACGCTGGAAGCAGGGTCACTGCCCCCGGGGACTTCTGCCCAGAAGGCCGAATTGATTGCCCTGACCCGAGCGTTGGAATTGTCAAGCGGAAAGCGGGTCAACGTCTACACAGACTCAAAATATGCCTTCACTACCCTCCACGCACACGGAGCACTGTACAAGGAGCGCGGGCTCCTTACGTCTGGAGGAAAGTGCGTGAAACATGCTGGAGAGATTGTGGATCTCCTGGAGGCGGTTTGGAAGCCAAGGCAGGTGGCTGTGATGCATTGTAAAGGGCACCAACGTGGAGACGATCCCGTAGTGCAAGGAAATAGGCAGGCTGATCTGGCAGCCAAAGAGGCAGCTAGGCTGCCCTATATTGAACATCAGGTAATGGCCCTACAGGTAGAATTAACTGAACATAACATTACATATACACCAGAGGAAGAAGAATGGGCCTTAAAGGAGAAGGGTCAGTGGTCAGGAGAACTCATAGTGATGCCAGACGCCCGTGTCTACGTCCCTAAGGACTTGGCATGGCACTTAGTCCAACACATGCACCAAAACACACATTTAGGAAAAATGGCATTGGCAAATCTGCTAGGACGACAGTTGTATATCGATGGATTACATAGCCTGACGGCAGCAGCAGCCCGAAGATGCTGGACATGTATCAAAAATAACCCCAGAGAAGGACCCCTCAAGCCACCAGGAGTCCAACATGTGGGTGGGGTACCCTTTGAAGCTTTAGTCACTGACTTTACAGAAATGCCCCCATACAAAGGATACAAATATTTACTGGTGTTCGTGGACACATACACAGGATGGGTGGAGGCTTACCCTACAAGGACTGAGAAGGCTGTGGAGGTTTCAAGAGCTCTAATGAAAGATGTTATTCCCAGATTTGGCATACCCTTAGAAATTGGATCAGATAATGGCCCCGCATATATTCAACAGGCCGTGCAAGGATTATGTAGAATTTTGGGCATAAAATGGAAGTTACATTGTGCATATAGACCCCAATCTTCTGGAAAAGTGGAAAGAATGAATAGGACATTAAAGGCTCAGCTTGGGAAACTTTGCCAAGAGACAGGATTGCCGTGGGCGGTGGTTTTGCCCATGGCATTATTAGGAATCAGATGTACACCACACAAACGGACAGAACTCTCCCCTTTTGAAAGACTCTATGGACGACCCCCTTTGAACTTGAAGGGAGCCTTAGAGACAGGAGCTGAGCAACACCTCATAGGAGAGAAACAGACATTGGCCCAGGTTCAGGCTTTGGGCAGACAAATGCAGCAGTTAGAAAAATACATTTCTGAATTGAACCCACCATTCCCTACCACACCTCTACATTGTTTTTCACCAGGTGACGAGGTTCTGGTCAAGGATTGGAAGATTGAGCCATTGGGACCCAAGTGGCGAGGACCCTATGTTGTGCTCCTGTCTACCCCCACTGCAGTGAAGGTGAAGGAGATTAAGCCGTGGATACATTACACCCGTGTAAAACTAGCACCTGAGGAGTGGCGGACGGAGCGAGTTCCTGGTGAGGACCTGAGACTCAGGATCATCCGGCAACTCCCTAAGGGGTCAACAAGGCCATGAAGCTGATCCCTTCGGGTGCAACGGAGCGTCGGTGGTCAAGTATGTCGCAGCATGGCCCAACAAAGGCGCTCTCCGGGAGATGGTGGCTAGACATTTTGAGAGGAAAAAGTGGGAGACAAGTTATGAGGAGGGGAGGAAAGCGCACTGTGTTTGGTATATTATTTGTGCTGAGTTTTATTCTCTCTTTTGGAAAAAGAGCACATGGGAATTGGATAAAAGAACATGCCAATTATATGTTTGAGCAGCACGGGAAAGAGGTAGCATTAATATATGAACACCCCCTCACCATAGGAGATTTTTCATTTCTTCCCGATTTAATTGATGAACCACAGATTGTGTTGGAGGGATTGTCCAAGGCTCAGGAGGGTCCACCTACCGTGTTTTCTAGCATACCGCAAAAAATAAATAAAACTCGGTTTCGACGGTTTAGATACCATACCTCCACCAGGGGTTTGTGCTTCTGTTGTGGAGGATCGGGAATATGGAATTCTGAGTGGAGACACTGGGGAACTAGGCAGGCGTTCTTTTCCCGATTAGGCAATTACTCCCATTGTCGAGACCGGTTCTATCTACATGGACGATTTAATACATCTTATGTCTCACGATTAAATCTAACCGCAACCGAGTGGGCTAGCATGTATCCAGATTATCCTACATTTAGTGTGAATGATTCTATTGAGGGCCTAAAATCTTATATGAACATACTGCAACAATTAACCCAACTGAGCCTAGGTAAAAGCCTCTGTCCGTTATGGCAAATTAGGGATCCAAATCTATGGTTTTTCTTTGATAAATGGGCCACAAATTATCACCCCGGCAACTACCAGTGTGTCGGTGTGGGTTATTTGACATTCCCAGTTCAGGTCTTACACAAAAGGCATCAGCGCCTGAAACGGGACATTGTGCAAACAGGCCCTCTAGGACCAGAATGCTCGGATGAGGTCATTATTACAAGGCCCTGTCAGGTTCAGAAGCCTCCCGTGTAGGAGGAGGCCTGATCACAGGCTTGTTGACCCTGGGTGCTTACCCAGGGATTGTAGCTCAAGCAAATCGTAGAAGTGTTCTAGGCCTGACTTGCCGCCTTGAAAAGTCCATAAATGCCACTGGTAAAATTTTCCGGGAAATCCAGTCTGAAGTAGAAGAAATCAGCCAGATGGCCCTACAGCATAAGTTGGCCCTTGACTACCTACTGGCGGCCAGGGGGGGGTTATGCGCCATGGTTAGAGGGCGTTGTGTAGTGAAATTTCATAACTTGAATAGTACTATTGAAGATGACATCGAGTCATTGCAAAAGCTAATTTACAATAATGTCCAGGAGGTAGAAGGTTGGTCTCCCTTCTCCTGGGTGACTAGCTGGTTACCCTCAGTAGAATGGTTGAAGGACATATTGTTGGTAGGGATTTTAGGATTGTTCATTGTTCTCATAGTTATGTGCTGCACTCCAATAATGATGCAAATGTGTACTAGGTGTGTCACACAATCTTTACCTGGAGAAAAGATAGCCATACTCCAAGCCAAGCGGGATTGGATGGAACCATAATGCTTTCCTTCAGCTTTTGTACATGCGCTTCGCAAAAAGAAAATGGGGGAGTGAGGCGGGAGGTTAAAGAACCCCAGGAAATACCATATATGGGCAGAGATGGCGACAGCTAGCGACCCGGGTGCATAAACTCACAGAAACATGTGACTTCTGGGAAATCATGTGTTTCTGAAGAAATGAAAGCTAAAGATAAACAAACAGCGCATGCGTACGCAGGCGCTCTGAATGATTGTGAGCACGGCACAGAAAGAGTGCGGCCGGCCCGCTGGTCAGCACTGATTGGGTCCAAGTCAGGCAGCGTCACAACTCTAAGCCAATGAATTTGCTTGTGGGCGGGCATAACCCGAACCCTGTAGTGTGTATAAATATTTACTCAGCCCGCCACTGGGGGTTCTCCCTGGGAAAAGCACTTATTTTGTGCGAGGGGGAACCCTAGTGGCCATTAGCCAAATAAAACTGCTTTCTTGGAATTATTCCAGTTGTCCGTCTCCAATCCCTCCACTGCGCTCAACAAGGACCGTAGCACAAAGGTTCCGCTACAGTATTTTATTGAGTAGGAATAATACCAGTAGGAGAACTTATAATTGGGTGGATATTCCAGGCTAGCAACAATTTCTACAAATGGCGAGGGTACATATGGATATTTGAACATTGTGTGCCACAGTAAAAAGCTGATAACCCTAACTTGACTCCCAGCATCCTTTTCCAGCTTCATTTTTTGCACTTTCCTTGGAACCCTGTTTTTTTGCCATTTTGCTGACCATTGTCCTCTTTCAAGCTTCTGTTGCCTCCACTTCCTTTCAACTGCCTCCTACTTCCTCTTCCTTCTTTCTTTGGCTTCAACATTTCTGTTTCCTTGATGGTATCTAATATCTTGAAATAAGCTGGAGACATGTTCCACATTGTGCTGCAGAAAGGCCCCAAAGTTGGCTGGGCAGATGAGCTATCTTTGAGAAGCTCAGTGGAGCTTCTATGAAAGAGGAACAAATACTTTCACACTGTTCCCTTGTGACCTTCTCAAGGAATTTTGATTCCCTGCAAATGTCTATTCCCTCTCTGCACATGTAAATAGTTGCTGTTGGTTGCTAGGCAATTTTTTTTACTTAATAGGAACACTGGTTCCTGCTGGGAGATGGAATGATACTAATAGTTGAGAAAAATAGCAGGGTTGGTGGTGTCTAAGGGCTCAAAATCTGTATCTACTGTATGGTTTTCCCAAAGGGGAAAATTGAATTCAGCTGTGCATTCAACCCTTTCCTTCTCTGATAAAATAGTTCCTTTCAGAATAAATGTGAGCAGGCTTGCATTCTTATAGCACAGAGTTATGTTGGATATTGTTTAGGTCAGAGATGGACAACTTCCTGGGCTCACCAGACTAGAGATGGGGAGGCCTGGGGGGGGGGGGTGGGACAGAAGAAATTGAAAAAAAAACCCACCCCAGGTTTTTCTGTTTTTTCCCCCTCCAATTTTTCCAGTTTTTCCCCAAATCTTCCCATCTCTACACCAGGCACATTAGAAATTCCTCCCAACCTAACAAGGGCTGCCAAATGTAACAAATTTCCTTTCATCTCCACAGTTACGCAACTTTAAGAGTGACTGTGTTGTTAGAAGGGTTGGAGCCCCTCCTGGGCCATGGAGACTTTGAGAATGAGACAGAGCATCTCACAACAGGAAAAGACAATAGTTTCTGGGGAAATGGAGTACCAAAAGTTATTGTGGTTGATCTGCAGCAGCAATCAGAGTTGGTGACTTTAAGAAAGACATGATAGGACAATTTGCAAATTATGAGTTCCATGCTGCTCTACCCAAATATAGGAGAAGATTTCTCAGCTGAAGGATGACAGATAATAAATGCAACATATCTCTATCAACTGTATGTTAAGGTTTATTTCAGTATCAATTAAGAATGCTGAATATTTCTGTTTTGTTGGAAAGCAGAGAGCAATCATAGTAAGCAGTGATGAAAAAAATTGCTAGACTATAGTCACAATCTGGTTGGTGTCTTATGCAGGGCCGGCCCTAGGTAATTTTCAAGTGTAGGCGAACAGAATTCTGACCCCCCCCCCAAACCAATCACTGAAAAATAAAAGCATTGGATAAGTGAAAATGTTGGATAATAAGGAGGGATTAAGGAAAAGTCTATTAAACATCAAATTACATTATGATTTTATAAATTAAGCACCAGAACATCATGTTTTACAACAAATTGACAGAAAAAGCAGTTCAATACTTGATAATGTTATGCAGGAATTACTATATTCGTGAATTTAGCACCACATTGAACTGGGATATAGGGCAGTGTGGACTCAGATAACCCAGTTCAAAGCAAATATTGTGGGTTATTCTGCTTTGATATTCTGGGTTATATGGCTGTGTGGAAGAGCACTGAGGGTCCTTCCACACAGCCATATAACCCAGAATATCAAGGCAGATAATCCACAATTAAAAGGCCACCAGAAGGGAATCTGGCACCTGGTATGCAAAGCCATTCAATGCTAATCAAGGTGGCCACTTACAACATTCACACTTGCCTCAAGGGCTGACATTCCACACATATATAAACCCCATATATGTATATAAACCCCAGTTTCCAAGAGACCTCGCTGGAAGCAGTGGGGCGCACACTCTCCAGCCGCTTCACCTGGCGGGAAGCAGCCTCAACTGCACCCCCCAAACAATGGCACCTGAGGCAACCACCTAAATTGCCTTATGGGTGAACCGCCCCTGGTCTTATTGAAATCGAGCTGTACGTTTGGGGGGTTTGCCCCAGCAAGTGAGAGACCCCGCAGCTCCAACAAAGAGGGATCGCTACTTTTGCGAGCTCAAGGAAGCCTAATTTCAGCAATTTTAGTTTCCTAGAATCCAATAAAAAGACTCTGCCAAAGTGAAAAAGCACCACCGAGATGATTTATTAGCGATTCAGCTGAATGGGATGCGATCATTTGTCAAGCAAAGCATGTGGATACAGAGAAAAATGCCATTTTTATAAGAAATACAGAGGCTTGCTTTTCAAATTTCCCGCCCCCCTCCCTCCTCCCAGCTCCCTGGTGATTGGCTGGCGCGCTTCAGCTGGGAGGAGGCTTGGCCACCCATCCTGCGCTTGAGCCAATCACAGGGCTTTCCCCCGTCTCGACGTTCTGACCAACCAGAAGAGAGGGAGGCGGGATGAAGGGGAACAATGCTTTCATCAATGGATTATAGTTTTCCATGCCCGGCGGCCCCTGAATCCGGACGTCGGCCTTCTAAGGGAACCTGTTTTATTGTCTTGAGATGGGTCTGTCATAGATATTGATCACTTAATCCAGGTTTTCCTTTCGTAATCAGATATAACACAATGGCAAGGCTGGAGTGGCTTGATCTTTTGGTGGAAGGGTTGAATAGTATACAGTTTTGGGACTTTGGACTTTCCGAAGGTCCCTTGGCTCCCCATTGATATGTGATGAAGGGTTTACCAAAGGGAATTCATTCTGATGGGCCAACTCCGAGGTCAGATAGGATTCCGATTGTTATTGTCCATGAAAATATGTTCTAAGATAATAGTCTTTTCATGACAGCTGATCATCCTTTCAGTGACAGGGCGCTTCCTTATTGGAAAGGGAAGGGGGTGGAAAGGGGTCAGGGCAAAGTCAGATACATGTAGGAAAATATACAGGAATAAAAGGAGTTCCCAGAGAATTCATATCGAAACCATTCCCACTAAAACAATTAATAAAAGTTATAACCCTAATACATCATGAGTTCATAATTCATACAGAGAGACTTCACAAAATAGCTTAAAGAAAATTGAAGCTTGAAATGTATTGCAGAAAGTCCAAAGTCCCAAAAGGTTTGGTGGTCTCCACTGAGCCCAAGATGGGGTCCTGCAGTGCGGGAACCGAAGCTGGCCCTTGGTCCTTGGAGAACTGTAACTCCTTCCCAGGGCTGGAGCCCAGTTGTTGGATTACCCCTGGTTGAGACGACTGCTGGGGCACATTTCATCCTTTCTAGCCCAATTTGGCACCCAGGAACTGCAGAACTCCCTGCAGCTTGTCAGATCAGCTCAAAGGCAGGGGTTTGGGGTGCCCTCGATAACATTATGAATGTGTAAACTTTCTTGTGGAAGCAGTTAGACAATTTTGTCTGATGCACAAAAGCCACATTCAGTTTAAGGTTGTGATACTTCAGTTGCACATGCAATGTCATTGCCCATAAGGATGCACATTTGTGGTTGAGCTGCATGCATTTGGATTGAAGAGGTGGAGGCCCTGGAACAGGTTCAAAATAAGGTCCCCTCTGTTTTTAGAAGCAGCAGCATAGAAATTGAATACATAAATGAATAAATGTTAAGTGAAATAGAGAGTTGTAGTGACAGACCCATTTTGAAGATCAGCAAGCTGTTTTCATGAATTTTCTTTGGTTAATTACATAGCAGTCAAAATGTTCATGACAACAGAAATGTTGGAGACTCAAGAAGTGACTGGGATGAAGAAATCACAAGCTTTGCCTTATTACTTTAGCACTCAGCCCCTCGCCTCAGACTCCTTCTAGACTGCCATATAATCCAGATTATCAAATCAGATAATCCACATTATCTGTTTTGAACTGGATTATCTGAGTCTACACTGCCATCTAATCCAGTTCAAAGCAGATAATCTGCATTTTATATGGCTAGGTAGAAGGAGCCTCAGTGGTGCCAATTAAACCATTGATAATCTAGATCAAGACTGGAATTGATGGCAGGATTTCTTTGCATTCAATTGTGCAACAAGCATCACAGAGCACAAGCAGTGTAGAACTTCTTGTGCAGAGATTTATGCTATATAATCCAGATGTGGACCCTCAGTAGTCTTAGCTGTAGGCCAACAACATGGGAAGGGAGGCAGCACATAATTCCCATTCATGATATCAAGGACAGGCAAATCTCTTTGCATGAATTTGGGCTCCCAGATCTCTGCACAAGGTCAAACCGGGTGTCTTTCCATCTCAATTACCACCAATGGTTTTCCAGACATATAGCTGGCAGCCACCCACTTTCTCAGGCAATTCCTGGTAGGCAGCCTGAGTCCTGTGACTTTCATCTTTGTTCTTTATGGGTGAATTTTCTAGGTAGAAGATTCTGTACATTAAAGCTCAGGAAATTTATAACCTGCCTCTTTGAGCTGCCAAGATGAGCTGCATGCATTTGGCAGCCACAGAACTTAACCCAGCCACCTCCTCCTTTTGCTGCTAAGTCTAGGTACTTCATAGTTTGCACATCCCTAATTTGTTTAAGAACTTTACTAGGCTGACTGGATGATGCCAAGCTTCAGGTCGTAGGAGTTTTATTCCATTTACTTGAGGCCGCTTGGCTTGCACTTTTACATCATCTTTCGCTGCTTCAAAGCACTGGAGGTAATAAAAGCCTTTAGTTTTCATTGATTATTCATGGCAGTTCATTATGCTTGGCATTCTTAGAGGCCGCACACAGAATGTCCTCCCAGGACATTTAAAGCAACTTTTTGAGTGTGTATTTTTTATAGTAACAGGTGGAACAGGCAGCAAAATGTTGGAGTGAGGATGCTTATATCCATTTATGTTCCAATCAGTCAGCTTCCTTCTAGGATAGTGTGGGTTCAGAGTACTTGTGAGACACTTTAGCAAGGCTTTGCGTTACTTAGAGTAATACTTCTCCTTCACATTAATACAAGTTACGTTATGGCAAGTCACACTGGAAAGCACACCTATATGGTTGAAAAGCAAGACCCTTCTCAGAATGAAATGACATGATAACAGAGTAGTAATTATGGGTGAGAATAATGGAAAATTAATTTTGTGAATCCTATTAACATCTATATTAACACACACACACACAAATAGCAGCCATGAAACCCAAACTTTCCCACTTATCCTAAAACCACACTTCAATCTTCACAGTCGGATTTTTTCCAAAATAGACTTTGCTCTGAACTGATGCCCTCTTGGAGAACAATTCCCGTCATTGCTGTGAGCATAATAACACATCTGGAAGGCACTAGTTCAGAGAAGGGTGCCATGCTGACTTAAAAAAAAAAATCCCCTTTAGAAGCTGTCATTTGCATTTCAAGGCTTATGCAGAAATGTTTGGCCTTAAGCAAAAAAGAAAGTAAAATAAAAATGTTGCTCCATCACCACCATTTGTTTTGGTCTTGTTAACACATTACGGCATTGAATGTCTGCTGTTGTTTGTTGTAAACTGCGCTGAGCCCCCACAAGGAGATAGGGTGGGATATAAATAAAGTTTAATTACTATTATTATAAATTGGCTAGTTTTTGTATTATGTCCAGTTCCTTGGTATTCTTGCATGAAACAAAAGGAAAGCATCCGTTGCATTTTTAAGCCCATGTCAAAATTTCCTTTAAAGCCAGAATGAATAAAAAAATAACAATCCACACTGGAGGAAGGGAAAAAAAATAAGAGGCAAAGTTTTGAGGTGAGGATAGAGAAGACCCAGAATCAAATAAGTAAGCTGCCTTAAACGAAGCCCCCATCCACACAGCTGAATAAAAACCCACATTTTCTGTTTTGAACTGGAATGAATATATGGAAGTGTGGACTCAGATAACCCAGTTCAAAGCAGGGATTTTCTACCTTGATATTTTGGGTGTGTGGAAGGGCCCCAAGTCAGATAGCTCAGTTAGCCCAATGCTACTTCCTCCTTAGATTGACAGCAGCAATTCAAAGGCCTCAAGCAGATTTTTCAGGACCCGTCCAGACAGTACCTTTATCCCAGGAGCTTCTGCAGCAGGTGGCCAGATACCATTCCCTGTAAACAATAGCAATAGCTGCAAACAACAAAAAACACGAGATTTCTAGGTGTGGGACTATCCCAGTTCTGAGCCTGAAATCCACACCTTCCAATGCCTGTCTGTCCCTGCACTCAGAAAGCATGGGATTTTAAATCTTGGTTTCTTCCCAAGTTTCTGCTCTTGATTGGTAGGTTCCTCCGGATGTCCTGTGGGGGGCATTTTGGAGAGCTGCAAAACCCTGGACAAAGCAGGAAGTGTGGACTATGAAGTCAGATGTCCCAGGACCAACTCATGTTGGTGTGCGGTTGGTGTTGGTGTGCGGACCTGCTCATACGTCCCGGGTTTTTTTTGTCCCTAATTAAAGTGCGCAATTTGGTGCTGTGTGGAAGTGTCCTCAATCTTCTGAATGGAAATGCTCAGGTTTGAATTTGAGATCTTCTTTTGGCAAAGCATATGCTTTTCAACTGTGCTACTGTTAATTTTTGTTCATGTATGAAGCTCTCTAGTTAGGCAATAAAAACATTGAGACTATAATCCTATATGTACATACTTGTATATAGGCAGTTATGTTTCTTAAGATTACATTTCAAGGACTCATTTCTGAGTAAACAGGCACCAGATTATGATGCTGATTTGGACTGTATTCCCTACTCCAAGGAGTCCTTAAAATTGTAATTTCCCCAAGGACTTATACAGCTCTGCAAAGCACGATAATCACTCCAAGAGTCTAAAATTTTGAACATTGCTTGGCAAGTCTCAAACTGGCTTAGATCTGTAGTGCAGTCATGCTTAGATATATTTGCTCAACAGAAGTATTTATACACAGCACACTTAAAAAAAAAAAGGTCAAAGCAGCTTGCAACATACTTTTAAACACTCTATTTGCATAATCTGACTAATGGGTGTGTATAAAAGGGACCTCCGCAAATTCAAAGGTAAGGGTACACCAGATAAAAGAAACAAACACGTATTTCCCAAGCTATCTGCAGAATAACTTCAACTTGGAAGGCTACAGGACTAATAGAAAAGGGAAAATTGTGCAAGGAGGCATTTAGAAAAGGGAAACTAGCAAGTGTTCCTGCATGGCAGGGGGTTGGACTGGATGATTGTTGTGGTTTCTTATGACTCTAGGAATCGGCGATTCAATGAATTCCACACAGCCTTGGTACTACCATTGAGAAGTGTCTTTTTGTATCCCTATGAGCAAATAAAACAGAATGTTCAGCACAATTGTGACACAATTAGGATGGGATTCTAGGCTGGATATTCAGGGTCTCCCATCAGAAGGAAGTTCATATTACCATGTAAGGAGTTGCTTTCTAAACCCATTAAACCCACCTTCTAAAATTAGTTTAATGCTCCACTGTGTAGAAAGATCCTGTGTCTTTTTAAAATTAATTTTTTTTAATCGTGTCAGAAGTGAGCATACTGCAAGTCGCTTCTGGTGTGAGAGAATCGGCCAGAGACATTGCCCAGGGGATGCCCATATGTATTACCATCCTGCTGGGAGGCTTCTCTCATGTCCCATTTAGCTATTCCAGCTCTTTAGATATTGTGCTATCCCTGAGCTATAACGGTTGTAACAGACACATTAAACTCTGCCTGAAAACAAATAGGATGCTGTTGTGGTAATTTGGAAGCCATGTGCTTCCAACTGGTTTGGGTCAATATCCTGGCAGCCATGTTCTGTGTAGACCAATTGAGACATTTCTCAGAGGCAACCTTATACAGTCCAAATTGTAGTAATCCTATCTAAACCAGGGATTGATACAGGCCTAGTTGAGGACCAAGTTTAAAACATGACATTTGCCTGGACTTTAGCTCCCAAAATACTCCAGTAGTCTGACCATACTGATGGGAATATTTTGGAGTTATTGCAATCCCAAACTTTACCTGTTCCAAGGTGTGGTCTAGATCTAAATGAGAGATGAGGCTTGAGTTTCATGGCTAAAAGAGGGAGGTCACTTAGACGTAATGGCAGGAATCTGATGGTATCACAATTTCCATACTCATGATATTGTGCAATAGCTATTTCCAGTTTATGGTTGCCTTCCACTCACTACACAAATGGGTGCACATTTTGACCAGTGCATGACTGTCATTGTGGAAAAGAGCTATATATGTTGCAGTGTAATTTTTTCTGGACTCCAATCAGGCATTTGTCCACACCATGGCATTTAATTTGGGTGATGTTATATTTATTTCTCATGCTCTTAAATAGTTATACAAAGCTATTGTCAGCAGCCACCTGGAGTTCACAACTCCAGTAACATAAGAGCTGCCAGTCTCATTGGTGATCATATGATTTTAGTTGGGGTTATACATACTATGTTTGAAAAACCAGGTGCCTTATCTGATATTGCTCCAGGACTTGTTTCTAGTTGATGAATTACACAGGTTTTGTCTATCACTAGCACCCCTCTTTGCAAATTGCAGTCTGTATACCTTGGGTGACTCATTGATTACTCTAAAGTTGGACTACTGCGAAACATAAGTGTCAAAATCCTACCTCAGATTGCATAGCACAATCTTCACATGCAGAATCACACATTCTGCAGTCTTATGTTGAATGGGCAACATACCACAATTAAATGCACACCTGAAATAGTTACTGAAGGAGTTCTACCACCAATTTCAGCAGGGCAGCCCCATTGGCATCTGTTGAGAAACTATATCCACGTATGAAATGGCACTACATGCATGATTCTGCTTCCCTGAACCTTGAACTAAGTGCAGCTTCTGAGCCTTACAGAAATGTGTCTAACCATTCCCATAGGGGACCTTAGCATGCATAAAATACTATCAATATTCTGGTCAGTCACTCTATGAGGCTATGAGGAAGTTGCAGCTACAGGTGTGAACCATTCAGTGTTTATTGCAGTTTTCAGCATCTCATCAGCATTCACATTCAATCCACTACTGTGAGTCTGGGTTGTAAACCTTGCTGCTCCTGCAGCATGAAAATTCTAATGTATTTTACTACATGCCATTCGTAATGTAGGCATTTAATCTATTTTTCTTAATGTATGCAATTTATACATTTTCCGTTAATTTATAAAGTGTGTTTGTGCTCATTTTTCAAATATATGCATTTGTATACATTTGTTTGCATGTAATTTGGAAAAGCAACATAATCTGACATTCATGATTTCCTCCCAGTAATGCAAAACTTAAATATATGCCTGTATTTTGCTAATAAGCCTTTTCAACCATGAACTAGAGAAATTTATTTTTTAAAAGAAAAAGGGGGAGTCTTAATAAATGTACATTTCCTTTCCATCTCTAGCAGCAGCTGATACATCCTCTGTTCACTTGGATGCAGGCAGAGTCTAGGGCGTCTGTAAAAATAACTTTGATTCTGTACCAGCTACATTGCCTACCAATAAGCTTGTGGGCCTAGTCCAGACTTCTGCTCTTAACTTTTAAAACTTTAGAGTACCAATATTAAAGCCGCTATTGTTGATGAGCCTTCATTGGTGTACCAGAGATTTCCTGGAACCTGCCCTTTGTGAGCTTTCTTGAGAGTTAGCTACACACATTGAACATATGGAGGCCACTTCTATGTACTCGTTCTCTTTGTAAGGGTCTTTATATTTAAGAATGTTGGAATGTTCATGGATGGGAAAAGTAATCCTCCTCACAATTAGGAAATATTAAAAAATAACCTGCCTGCAAGTGTTGAGTTCCAGACTTTAAAAACTGTTCCAGGACCCTTGTTTAGAGACCCCAGGGTTGCTTGTGTGGTGCTCTGAGCTATTTTCTCCAAAAGTCAGGAATAGCTAGAAGATTTGTAGAGTCATCGGGACTGTAACCTTCTTTCAGCATTTGCCACCAGAGGGAGTTACCTAATGGTAGGGCTATCTCTGTTTTCAAGTACTGCCTGCTATTAAAAATCGACCAGTCATCTTAGTGCTGATATCATCATCGTGCAGCTGGCTATGCATGGTGAAGGTATCCAAACTTTATCTGATCCTACCTGCTTGCCATGAAGCATGGAATGGTTGTGCAAGGTAGTTTTAGGATTTTACAGTAGGTTGAGGGGAGGTAATGGCTCAGCATAAGTCTGCATGTGGACATTTACGCAATGCTGAGGGGATGTTGAATTGAGTTCAGTATGTAACCATGGCCATATCTGACATAGCTGGTTCTCCAAGGTAATCTCATTCAAAGAATTGCTGACTATGGTTGTGCCACCTGAGCAATAGGGCCTCCAGGAATTATTATCCCAACCTGACCAGACACGATTCCTGTATTTCCAGAAACAACTTCATCTTATCTGGATTTAATCTTGTTTTATTGGACCATAGTACAATCCATTCCCATCTCCCAGATCTAGATCCAGGTAAGGGCCTAGTCTTTTAGGAAGGGGTGTTTTAGTCCCCCAAAGTAACATTTTCATGCTCTGCAATTAACTTAATTATTTTTCGAGACGAATTGATTTATGGTTTCTGAATCTTTTGGGGTTGGCCATGCTACAAGGTGTGTACAAACAGCACATATATTCCCTCCTCCCTTCTTCCTCCTCTTCCTCTTCCCTCCTCTTCCACCTCCCCTTTTTTCTTTTGTCTTACATCAGCAGAATACCAAATCCTGGCTGAGCTTCCAGTTTTTCATGACAGATTGTTGAAAGGATAATGAAATTGCCCACTTTTCTTCTGTTGTAACATACTCTCCTGTAACACTAATGTGCAGCTAAGTGCTTACTCCATAATAAACCACCCATGCTAATTTCCCATGCTGTACAGCCCTTCATAACACATGGAATGCTTGGCTTCTGAGAAGGTTATTACAAAGAAGGACGCTGTAATTTAGTGGCTCATTTAATAGGAACCAAGAGAAATATGAGGCCTGCCAATGCAGCACCACGGTTCTATTTATATCCATTTCAAGTATAGCAAGCTTTATAATGAGGGATAATTTTTATATAGTATTCAGGTGGTAATGGGGGTTGCATGAAACCTTGTCTGAAGTTAAGATGCTTGAGAATATTCTCTTCTCTGGCATTAAAGAGTTCACCTCCCTTAAAACTGGCATCCATGTGTAGAAAAGGAAGTTCAGTATTTATTACCTAGAAAAGGAAAAAAGTATATTTATTTTCAAAAAACATTTGCTTAATTGAATTTCCACAGACACAAAGGAAGATATCAAATTTACCTACTGTAATATCACCCAGTACTTTGCAACTTTCAAAGGACTACATTAATGTCACAGTTTGGAGCATACTCATGAGGAAGGGATGCTTCAATTTTCAACTTGCGTTAGTACTGTTGATCCCTTTAACATGTACAGATGTTGGTAGTAAACCTAATATTTGTGCTGTGGAAAGATTTGCCTGCTGATTCTTGCAAACAAGATCATGTGAGAAGAACTCAGGAAGGTCATGCTTGTGTGTTGCTGTTTCGTACACCATTTGCAATCTTTAAAAAATCGGTATTGCTGGATATCCATGGTGCTGGGTGGGGTGGGCAAGGAGATTTTATTTCATATATACACCACATAAAATTTCCTTCTATATGTGTAAGTCCTTCTTGGGGGGTGTTACAGAGGTTGTATTGCTTTTCCCCATCCATAGTGCCCACTCTCCTCTTGACTTATTAGGCTTGTGAGGTTTCCTAATAAAATGAATATTAAAAAGTAAGTATAATGTTCTGAAAAATGAAGATTTAAACAAAAATACCCCCAAAGGAAAGCAACAGTGCAACATACTCCACGACTAAATTGAAGACCTATACAAAATACTCACTAGTACATTTACCAACCCTTGACCTTTTGGATAAGGTTAAGTACCCAGTTAGACACCATTGTGGGACTTATTTACAGGAATCTTAAAGATATGTTCAGATGAAAGGTTATTGAAGGTTAAACTTTAATGCTGTATTTCCGAATGTCAAGAGCTTAATTCTTACTCCATAGACATCACAGCTCCTCTTCTACTTCTTACACTCTTGTGGCGCTTCCAGAGTTTAAACCCATGATGAAGTGAGTTTAAGAAACCCGCTTTGTAGTGGGTTTAAGTCCCCATGGGTGCTCAAAAGACCCAGGCTTTCCTGGGGGTTGTCCACATTCTAGCATGATAACTGCTATGCTGTAATGGAGCCCCCCCCCCCCCAAAGACTTAAAATAAAAACTGTATGCCCCATTAGGCCTCCTGGCACATACCAATGACACATCGGGGTGGGGGGGAATTCCCCCCCCCACCACCGCTTCCTGGAGTGTCAGGAGGAATAGACACCTCTGATTATTTCTTAGTACATTCTTAGTACATTTCTTAGTACATCCAGATTGTTTCCAGTTGTAAGACTTGTTACTGGCCACTCATCCACCACAGCATTTCCCTCACTCAATGAAAATAGCAGGAGGAGGAGGAAATGTAGCATTGATACCCCTCCCGCAAACTCATATTTCCTTTTCCCAAATACCCAACTGAGAAGAGTTGCAAACTTGGCAATAAAAACACACTGGTATTTGAATTTCACTGACGTAGCATTCTATCACTTAACAAAGTAGTTAGTATAGAAAATCATTTGGAAAACAAATCAAATGCCTATCAAGATTCCTATGTGAATTGGTCGTAATCTATAAGGCTTAAATAGGCATCTGAACCCCATGCTTTTTTTGGTTTGTGTTTGTGATGTCCTTCACTGTTCCATCACGAATGTACACACAGGACCACTGAGAGCTGGCACTGGACCCAGGGCAAGGTGCCTGATCAAGCCCCCTTCTAAATTTAGAAACAGATATCACAGCTACTTCCAGGACTGTTGAGATACCAATGTTTTTTGGCAAACGTGTTGCTTTTTTTTTTTTTTTTTTTTTTTGCTGCGTAGGATCTCAGAAGACTGGGACTTCAAGAGGTCCAGGCCTAGTGTTTTTCCCTCCCATCACTCCCTGTTTAGCTTTGGTTATACATTTCTTCAATTCCTATGCAGATTTGGCTTCCATAAGTGTGGATTTGTAGTCCTCTCAAAATAACATTGGGTTTGTATTTTACCCTTACACCTCATTTAATTATGCCTACATATCAAATGAGGGTAGGAGATTCCCAGTAGCATAGAGAGGTGTTCAAAATGTATGTGTTGAATGGCATGTATTCATGCTCTTCCTGACCACCAAAGTCTGTGGGTTATACAAAAAGTAAAAGCAAAGCAAATCCAAACTTTCCTTGGAAGCTAACATGGTGAAACTGGGGCTGCCATATTTTTGCACATCATGAGATGACATGACTCATTGGGGAAAAAATACAATGGGCCATCCAGTCCAACCCCCTGCCAAGAAGCAGGAAAATTACATTCAAAGCACTCCTGAAAGATGGCCATCCAGCCTCTGCTTAAAAGCCTCCAAAGAAGGAGCCTCCACCACACTCCGGGGCAGAGTTCCACTGCTGAATTGCTCTCACAGCGAGTTCTTCCTAATGTTCAGATGGAATCTCCTTTCCTGTAGTTAAAGCCATTGTTCTGCATCTATCACCATGATTAGTCTATGATATCACAGTGGGTCCTGAGCTGGCAATCTTATTCAATTTTCTTTTCTGCTGTTTATGTATTGGCCAAAATAACATTTCGGGCTCGGGCTGTGGCGCAGGCTGGAGAGCAGCTGCAATGAATCACTGCAATGAATCACTCTGACCAGGAGGTCATGAGTTCGAGGCCCGCTCGGAGCCTATGTTTGTCTGTCTTTGTTCTATGTTAAAAGGCATTGAAAGTTTGCCTATATGTGTAATGTGATCTGCCCTGAGTCCCCTTCGGGGTGAGAAGGGCGGAATATAAATGCTGTAAATAAATAAATAAACATCTTGGCACATGAAGAAATGCAGATCCAGGTGCTGCTTTTGAAGGTTTAGGCTACAGTCCTATTGCTACTGTACTTATCTGGGACCAAATCCTGTTGAACACAGTGGAACTTGTTTTGGTCATGCCTAGATTGCAGCCTTAACATCACTGTAGTAGCACAGAGTAAGGGCATAACAAACACATGTGTATTTTTTGTAATCCTAGTGTTGTCCAGGCAAGGTTGCCAGCTGGCCAGAAAATGACCACAATAACCTATCCCCCTCAGGCAACAAAGCCTTCCACATCATGGAGAAGATGGGGACATAATCTGAAGACACATTGTGCTATCAACATGATGAAATTAAGCAGACCCAAAGCAGTTGGTTTTTAGATGGATGTGCCTTGGGTGGTTGCCCTAAGGAGAAAAAAAAAAAGAAATTTAAGCATCATCAGTGACAGCATACCAAAACCGGAAGATTACATGTGTTACTTTAGAAAGTTCTTTCTGTGGATAAAGAGAATTGTTATGTTATCTCTCCTGATTTACAAAAGGGAAAGTTCAGTTTTAGTCACTTCTGGGGTATTTCAAAGGGTGACCTGATGTGATAAAAAAGAGAGGAGTTCTAAGAGTTACTGGAACAGACCAGAGCTTGTTGGCAGGTGCAGTTTTTCTTACGGATGCAGTACTGTGACATGACAAATAGTACCTGCCACTTCTTCTTTCTTCTACAAAACCAAGGCACAAGTCTTATATTGCATCTGGCCATCTGTGTGCAGCAGGACTGAATGCTGAGCCTTTCAGTTTCCTATTTTGTTCCTTTCCTCCTTTCCACTTCCTTTCACGCTCATACGTCTGTTTCTTTTTCATCATCTTTTGATGCTTGAAATGAGTTGAGTTTATCATCCACAAGCTTCCTGCTGTTCTGTTCACTAGCTCTCCTTATCTTGTTGCTCTCACAGATCCTCTGACATTCCTCTTCCTTAAAACAACAGCACAATGTGTATGCGAGTCTTCTGAGAATGCTTTCTTTGCTCCAGTAGGTTTTCTCTCTCTTTTTTGGTTCTTAGTGGTTAACTACTGAATAAGAAAAATATTATCAATTTTTGCAGTATCTTTGGGGATAAGGAATTCAACTGGAAGCTGATGTGAGTCTCCAATCTGGATTTAGATGGTTCTCTTCTTCTCTTTTCTCTTATACCATTACTCTTGAAGAGGAAAACTCACTAATACAGTGTTCATCTTTAGTATATACAGCATAAAATAGACAAGTAAACATGTTTACATATTAAAAACTGACACACAACACAGTTATGGACTGTTTTTCCCTATTCCTCTCTCCCTCAGTGGTATTTTATTTGCTTATTCCAGAATGAGGCTTTTTTAAAACTATACATCCCCTATATCCACAGATGATATCTTCCTTAACTTACTGTGGAAACACGAAACCACGAATAATAGCAAACCTGAATGAAATGAACAGTTACCATTGGGTCTCACTGGAGAACTAAGAGAATTCCTGGCGAGAATGTATTTTGTTGCATGGTAAAACCACAGGCACCAATCCCGTGAGTACAGGGGTTGGACTGTATATTTATCATGTCATCGTGCAGCAGAAACAGCACCCAGAATTCCATGGAAAGGCTGAAGGGGGCATCCTTTGCTGTTGTTATTGAATTATGAGGAAATGAAGTCTGTACGTGTCAAAAGTGTCAGATTCTGCAAAAGGGGCAGGGGACACCGGCAGCCTTGTTTCTGTTTCTCTGTAGATTTGACTGCAGCAGAACCGCCTTAGATTGAAGGTTTGATAGATTTTTGCCACCTCCCAGCAGATGATCTACTTTCTAAGGTGGTGAAAAATGAAGCTGGATAAAAATAACAGGAAGCTGAACTCGAAATCATTGAGCAAAACTTCCCCCTTCCCACCCCATTTGTAAAACTCTAGCTGAAAGCTTTGGGGGAGGTGGGAAAAAGCAAGGAAAACTAAGTCAGGCCATGCCTCTCCCAGCAGAAGGACAACAAAATTGGTCCATCAGGTTCTGGAAGCATTTTCTAACTAGATCAAAATATTTATTGTAAGGCTGGGAATTAAAGTGCACTGCAAAGCAGCATTATTTCCACAAACAAGATCACTCGCTCACAGTATCCTCACTCTTAGTCCTTTCAGCACAGATTAGCTTCCTTTTCCTGGGCAGACCATACTGCAATAATTTTTGGGAGGTGCTAAAGCCCCACCCTTTCCAACCTTCCAATTGTTGCAAAGGATCTGGGTATTTTCTTTTTACCAAATGGTTTCAGATTAGTATTAAAAAGAAGAAAAATGAGTCTGTTTTGCCCCAGATATATGTGTGCGTGCGCATATCCATAGAGGTGATACTAGTATGTGCACAGGTGTGCCTGCGTCCATATTCCTACACCCCTCTCTTCCAACCATTTTCCTGCTGCAATGCTTTGGGTGCCTTTTTGACCCATCCACCATTAAATCGGCTCGCTTTTTAAAATGTGTGGCACATCTGGATAAAAGAAAGCACGCCGCAACTTTGTTGTTGTTTCCAAAAATGTATGCATGTGTGTGTGTGTCTATGTGTGTGTCTGTGCGCGGGAGAGAGTGTGTGTAAGTATAATTTTAAACTTTCCTTTCCACCCACTGCCATGGTAACTGCGGCATGTTTGGCAAAGGGCTTCCAGAGAAGAAAAGAAGCTCAGAGAGCTCAGCTGGCAGGCGTCCAGTGTAATCATGCTGCAGAGCTGAAATGAGGCCTTTGGCAGCCTTCCAAGTTACAAAGAACAAAGATGTCAGTTCCTAATGTTGGCGGCAAAGCTTGTTTGGCAGCCTTATATGGTTTCCCAGAACTCCTTGCCTTGGCTGCTTTCCATTCCCTTTAGGGCAGCAAACAGGATTAGCACACACAGACTTGTTTTTCTCTTTTTCTCCACCAACTGTTCCAATGACATCATCCCGGCTGCATTCATTTGCCAGCAGGGTGACTTTTCCCCCCTTCTTACTCGCTCCCTTGCACCGGCTTCCTCCTCCTCCTCTAACCCCTTCAACGTTTTATTTCCCCCTTGGCTTTCTGATATATTAGAAAAATACCTGCAATAGGCTACAATATGTTTTACCAAATAAAGAGAGGAACAGCCAGTCTGTGGTGTGTCTATATATACTAGTGAAGTGTTTGTACACACACACACACACACACACACACACACACACAGATAGGAAGCTCACTTTCCTCAGCAGCCTGTAATCAGCACCAGCAGAGCTGTGGTTTCCAACTGCTCTCATCATGTGCTTCCTTATGAAACTCCACAGAGAAATAAACTTGGCCTTGGTACAGATTTAAAGGACCGATAAATATTGACCTCTTCTGGTTCCAGGCAAATGCACGGCACTCCATACCTTGGCTTTGATTTCTCTCTTTCGAGCAACATATGCCCTAAATCAGTTACGCAGAACAGCTGTCACACTGATCCATAGAGCAAGTTCGTGTCATTTCTGCATACCAACAACAGGACAAAATTTATGACATGTGGAGGGGGATTCGTAGTGCGTTAGCTGCTTTCCTTTGCTGTTTATATGAATGTTCCTGGCCCCACAATGTGCCCTTCCTATATGTTCAGCATATGGTCATTTGTGGTTGCTACATGATATCAACCTGGGTTCTTATACATCTAATAAGTACATGCATGAAAGAAGAAACAGAAAGTATCTCACTTTAAAAGTAGGTTTAAAACCTAGAAGTATAAAGCAATAATTATTTTTAAATCAACCATTTTGTAAGATATTGCAAAAAAAATCCATCCAGGTAATTAGCTACAAAGTAGTCCTTTCAGTAGCTTATTGTTTTCTCATTAATTTTCCCTGTTACTTATAAGAGAATGGCATAACACATGAGGAGAAATCTGCTTTTATATATATATATATATATATATATATATATATATATATATATATATCTTAAAATGCTAGTATTAAAAACAGTATTCATTAATCCACCTTGGCATTTCTACCCTTTCTGTTGCTTTGAAAATGTAACTTCACTACTCCCTTGGCCCCAAAAGACTAACTCTTTACAGGTAACTACTTTATTTATGCTCAGCTGATAAAATGTGTACATTTCTAAATGGGAAATGGCCAGAAGAATAGCGGGAACAAAACATGAGCAACAAAGCCCCGGGCTTACAAGAGAGGAGCGGGATTTGCTGAGTGTAGTTATTCATCTTGCTGCCGCCGCCTCCTCCTCCTCCTCCTTCTCCTCCTCCTCGCCTCTCTGCCCCCTTCAGATCCATGAACTAGTTCTGAGAGTCATGAATCACTTTTCACGTGGGAATGGGAGCAGGAGAGAGCAGCCTATTAATCTAATTTTTAGTAGAACTCGGCTTGCTAGGATTTTGCCGCAGAGTTTCTAGGAGGAAACAGAAGGATGTTGGCATTAGTCCAGAGAAAAAGGAATGGGGCTTCTGCCACAACTAGAATCAAACCAGGCAATCAATATTCAAATGTTGTGTTGACACATAGAGAAATCTGTAGGATTGGATGAACTTACCCTGGTCAGTACTTAAAACATGATTTAGCTCCTGGTTAGGAAAAAAAGGTTATACTTTTCAATCTATCCTGAAAACTAGACATTGTTCATGGTGATATATGTCCTGCTAGCTCCTGTGTCAATTGAATCTCCTCTGGGATTTAATCCAGCATCTAAAGGAGTTATCCAAGGTGTTGAACCTATATTAAAGAGAAGGATCTCAGATAGTTCCTTTAAATTTCAACTAAAGCCCAGATTTGATTTACTGATCATGGAAGCCATCAGCCACCAGACAATAATAATAATAAATAATAATACTTTATTTATATACTGCTCTATCTCCCTGAGGAGACTCAGGGTTGTTTCAAACATAGATAAAGCATTCAATTACCATCACAAAATCATACAGAATAACCGTTGTACTATTACATGCGTACATGCGTATCTAAACAAAGGCTGGATCAAGGATCACAATGCACAGATTTTTTCCCCCAGAGTCACAGATTTTTAAATGTTCTTATACATTGGCTTTGATTACACATATACTTACCCAATTCTTTATATTGCCTGGTTGCCAACAAAGAAAGATAATGAGCTTATGATCAAACAGGTGACATGCTCCACACCTGACATATATGCATTGACTTGTGTACCGAAAGTGGTCCCATACCCACTACATCATCTTCAATCATGCCCTGCAAAAACATGAGTGTATAAATCTCAGGGCTTGCATATGCTGGGTGAACAGGCATATGCTCCTCAGTACATGTTGTAATCCATCTATGGAAGCTAGGGATAGGTGGACAGTGGGGTAAGCTTAGGCGATGGATTTAACCGTGTTTAGATGGCCCTGCACATTGCATGAGTGACAGGCACAGCAGTAATATCTCCCTTCAACACCATTCCGTGGGCTACAACTGCCTGGTATATTACAGCAGATGACAAACAAAATACACATCACTGACCCAGACTTTTTTAAAAAAGAAAAATATTTGAGCATGTGTGGTTTCACAGCTTAAAACTCATGTAGACTGTGACAACCATCATGGGCACACAGGAATAACAGGCATCTCATTTCTGTAAATCTGGTACTAATTCCATATGCATTTTGTTGCTGGCATATAACAGATATTTTTGGAAAATATAAATAATGAAATGAACATCTGCAATCATGGGTATGCCGAGTTAGCCTCTCCTGATTATAATATTGTTTGAACATTTAGAGAAAAGAGATGCTGCAGCAATCAACATTTGCCTGCCCATGCCAGTCCAGATATTGATGTCAGGTCTGTTTGCTGTGCCTCCATCATTTGCCATCCTAGCATTGGTTGTTGGGAGGGGGATCCAGTTGTAGCCATACCATGGGGCTAGTGGCAATAATATCCCCCCACTACAAAATTAATTTCTCAGCTCCATCATACTACACTGCCCCTTCTTTGGCACCTGTTGAACATTGCCTGGAGAAAAGAAAGCACCCTTCTTGCCATGTTCAGCAGGTAATGGCTTTCCTGATCTGTACATTTTTCACTTTTTTCATGCTTCATTCCATTCAAGGCTTGGTCCAATGTCTGCTGGAATTAATTAGCTCTATGCTTTGCAAGATTGCAGTGCTTTTTTGTCCGATTGATTTTTCTTTTGATTTATAATGTTATGAGGCCATTGCAAATTTGAAAGAAAAAGCAAAGCAGGGTCAATTTTTTTTCCAAATCTCCACGCTGCAGGTTGCTTCTGATGCCGCCTCTGGCTGTGAATCAAAGGTGCCCTTCTTTTGCCTCATAGGTCATCCTTGTTTCTCCTGAACATAGACATTCTTTCTTTTGCCTCCTATGTAAATTCACTGGCAAGGAGTGGATTTTGAATCCATCAGCTTCACAATGATGGAGATCAGTTTTAGAAAGCAAGCTCAGACATATCAAGGATGGATATTGTTGCAGTTGTTGTTTTGGCACACTATTCTCTCAACAGGACACCCCACCTTCGCTATGAGAATAGAGTCAAGCATTTAGAGAATGTCAATACAAAGTCAATCTAGTGGTTCTCTCTCTCTTGGAGTACATTTTTCTATTTGAAGGTAGTGTTACTGAGACAGAGTATTTTGAATGTAATTTTTGTTCATGCAAAGATGGCAGAGCTGGAGAGATTCCCCCTCCAAACGGATTTGGCTGCATGGTTAGAAATGCTTCAAATCATCTAGACCTTAAGAACCTTATTGATCAAAGAGTATTATTTAATAGGATATTTTTTCACACTCCCTGAAAGGCATGGAGGGTCTCAGTGGGAGGAGAAAACACAAGGCTTCTCTCTAGCTGCCAGAACTCTTTCTTCAGGCAATAAATATTCATTTCTTCCTCTTCTAAAGAAAACATCTTCATTTCTATCTATAGATATAAATTGGATGCAGGTTATGTATATAAAAGTGTGTGTCTGTGTGTACAGCTTGCATCAATTTTGTTTTTATTGGCAGCATCCAAACAGCCTGTTTTTCTGCCATTTCTTGTTTGTCTCACTTGGCACGAATTTCTTGTGGCAATGTTTACTTCCTTTTTTCAGTGCACTACAAGAGGCAGAGAGGGGCCAGGAAATGGTGAAAGAGAGAGATATATATAGGGGGGTATTTTATGTGCTAGGAAAAAACTTTTGGTCAAGGACATTTAAAATCATCTCTCTGTGTAGCTTAGCCATGTCCATGTTTCTCTGAGCATATTGGCATCAGTTTCAAGCGTCACTGTGCACACAAAGGCAGAAAACCTAGCATTTTGTATTCTCTCTTTGTTTACCTTCATTTTGTGAATTGAGAATGCTGTTCCATATATGTTGCTCCTTGGAAAACCTGCTAAATACTCTAGCACTGTATTTTCTTTTTTTAAAAACCCACCATCCCTCTGTGTGTGTATGTTAGAGAAAGAAAGAGAGAGAGTGATTAATCCGAGTTGCTAGGAAAGGTTTATGTAACAAGAGGCTCAGTTTTTACAGTGCAGCCATGGCTCTGTTTCCAGAACGCCATGTGAAAAATTGGCAGCACATCAAAACCTCTGTTTCATAACAGACTGGGAATAGGATTTTCTAACGGCATTCAGAAGTTGCTGTTTGTTGTGCAGAGGAATGAGGAATTTTATGAATTGCCTGTGGCTAGTTAAACAAGGACACCCAAACCTCTTTGTTCCAAAAATGGCTGAAGCAAGGGAATCTGCTTTCCTAGAATCACTCCAGCTAGCATTTTCCTGTGAATAATTCAAGGGCCCTATCCAAAGAATTAAGATCATCAAATAATTAATTGCAGCTAAATAACTGTAAAAAAACAAGGTGTAAAGCCAGTAGCATTAACATGAAAACAGTTCCCTCCAGGGCAGGACCTTCTGGATTCCAAATCATACCACAGAGGAGTGGAATTAGATGTTGGACATGGCATTTGGAAGTTGGGATTTCTTTCTTTTTTAAAAAGCACATTTCTATAGCTCAAGGCTTCAAGGAGAATTTTGATAGGGTGTTGGCAATATCTAGAGAAATCCCAGAAACTAAAGTGTTACCATATTTTCTCAACAACATGTATTGTATATGGAAACATTATTTTGTAGACATGGACTCAACATATTTTCCCTAATATTAAGATCTTAGGCAGAGATGTGGTACTAATGTGGCAGTTGTACCAAATACTGTGAAATACATTTTGTTTATAGGAAAGAAGGAAGGAAGGAAGGAAGGAAGGAAGGAAGGAAGGAAGGAAGGAAGGAAGGAAGGAAGGAGGGGCTAGATTTCAACCTTGGCAATAAATCAGCGGTCAAGAATTATACAATTAGCAAAGAAATCATATTGCAATGTGCTTTGTTTACAGGAAACCCACAAACATAAGAAAGATAACCGGGCCAGCCTGTGGTGCAGGCTGATGAGCAGCCTGCTGCAATAAATCACTCTGACCATGAGGTCATGAGTTCGAGGCAAGCTCATAGCAGGGTGAGCACCCATCAATTAAAAAAAAAATAGCCCTGCTCGTTGCTGACCTAGCAACCCGAAAGACAGTTGCATCTATCAAGTAGGAAATAAGGTACCACTTATAAAGTGGGGAGGCAAATTTAACTAATTTATGACGTTGGAATGAGGAAGTGCCATCACAGTGGATGATGAAACAGCTGTTCCTCCCTGGGCCAGAATCGAACATCTCCTCAGAAAGTTAAATTGCCTCTGCTCTGTCTTTGTCTCGGTTCTATGTGTATATGGGCATTGAATGTTTGCCCTATATGTATATAATGTGATCCGCCCTGAGTCTCCTTCGGGGTGGGAAGGACGGAATATAAATACTGTAAATAAATAAATAAATAAAATAACAAACAATTAATAAATATTCCAGGTTGGAAGGTGATAGCAGAAACAAGAGGTACGAATGAAGCCAGAGGGGTAGTGATAATAATGAAAAATACATTAAAATTGGAAATACTAGAAACAACAACAGATAAGGAAGGGAGATATATAGTGCTAATATGCAAAATAAATGGCAAGAAATATACAATAGGGAATGTTTATGGCCCAAATAAAGGACAAAATAAATACTTTAGAAAGTGGTTTAGGAAAGTACAAGAAATTTACCAAGGGGAGCTAATAGTTGGAGGCAACTTTAATATGGATCTTAGAAATAATAAAACTCTTTTAAAAGAATGGAAATTGGAGGACATATTTGAAGCCAATTCTATAAATCAAAAGCCAACATACTTCTCACATAGTCATAAATGTTTTTCATGGATAGATTATATATTAATAAAAAACGCTAATAGGTCCAAAATTTTAAATATGGAAACGCAACCAATCTGGATCTCAGATCATGCGCCTATTATTGTGGAGTTAAAGATAGAGGAGCCTGATGAAACGGAGGTAATAAAAAACATGGAGATATAAAAATTTGATAAGACAGAAAAACTTAAGATTCAACTTTTCAATGAGATAAAAAATTACTTTAAAGAGAATAGGGGCTCAGCAAGTATTGAAACAGTCTGCGACTCAGCAAAGGCAGTAATTAGGGGTTATTGTATAGCAAAAGAAGTGGCAGTAAAGAAACAGCAAGATAAAGAAAGGAAAAGAATGCTTAGAGAAATAGAGGAAACACAAAAACTATTACAAAGTAAATACCAAGTGCAGGTGAAAGCAAAGTTGGAAAATTTAAAGAAACAATTAGAAGAAATGCATAATTTGGATTTATGGAAAAAAGAGATATTTATTCAAAAGAATTTTCGAAGACAAAATACAAACACAATGAAAAATTGGCTAATTATTTGAAAAATGCAAAGGAGAAAGGAAGAGTCATCCAATTAAAGAATAAAAACAATAAAATAGTAAACTCGAGCAAGGGAATAAGAGAGATATTCACAGACTTTTACCCGGAATTATATAAAAAACAAATACATGGAGGAAGATTTGATGAAAATATACAGAAAATAATAGACAGAGAAGACAATTGGAAACTAGGAACAGAAATAACATACCAAGAAATAGAGCAGGTTATCGACACATTGAAAAATGCAAAATCCCCGGGAGGAGATGGATACACTACAGATTATAACAGTGATAAAGAGCGGGAAAGATCCAGAAGATCCCAATTCATACAGACCCATTACCTCCTAAACCAGGATTATAAAATATTTACAAACATATTAGTAAATAGAATGGAAGTGATTATAACCAAAATTGTAAAGGAAGATCAATATGGTTTTATAAAAGGCAGGAATATTGTACACCCTATAAGAAATGTAATAAACATTCTTAGTCATAACAAAAAAAGAAAATTTGCACTCCTAAAATTAGACATCTATAAAGCTGTTGACTCACCAAACCATGATTATCCGATGCAACTAATGGGTAACTACAGATTTGACATTTCATTTATCAAAATAATAAAAGAGTTATATAGTAATACAAGAGCATGAATAAGAGTAAACGAAGTATTAACAAAATATTTTAAAATAGAAAGAGAAGTAAAACAAGGCTGTCCACTGTCTCTGCTACTACCGTGTTTCCCTGAAAATAAGACAGTGTCTTATATTATTTTTTGCTCCCAAAGATGTGCTAGGTCTTATTTTCAGGGGATGTCTTATTTTTCTATGAAGAAGAATTCACATTTATTATTGAACAAAAAAATGAACATTTATTATATACTGTACAGTAGTTGTTATCACAAACTAACATAACCAAACCAAACAAACTGTGACTCCTGTCAAGAATTTCTTGTTACTACCATTATTTCCATGTACAACTGGTATGTACATTTACTAATCTTACTGCTCTGGTGTTTGTTTGGCGGGCGCCGGGCATGCTTCTAAACAAAAACTTTGCTAAGTCTTACTTTCGGGGGAGGCCTTATATTTAGCAATTCAGCAAAACCTCTACTAGGTCTTATTTTTTTGGGATGTCTTATTTTCAGGGAAACAGGGTATTTGCATTAGCAATGGAACCTCTGGCAGATAGAATAAGAAACAATGGCAGGATAAAGGGATACCAGATTAGGAATGAAGAGGTGAAGATAAATCTTTATGCTGACAACATTTTACTAATAATGGAAAACCCAGCAGAAACAATAAGAGAAATACAAATAATTTTAAAAGATTTTGAAAGGTATTCAGGATTAAAAGTGAATATTTGTAAATCAGAAATGCTTGTGGACAATATGAGGAAAAGAGAGCAGAAAGACCTGCAGATAATAATGGGAGACATAAAAATAATAAGAAATAAAATAAAATATTTAGGCATAACTATTCCAAAGGAAATAACTAAGTTAAAAGCAGCCAATTATGGGGCAATATGGAAAAAACCCAGGAAAAAATGAAAAAGTCCAGGAAAAAATGAACGCTTGGGGAGGTAAGCAACTAAGTATCCCACAAAAAATATAAGCACTGAAAATGTGCATAATCCCCAAATTACTTTATCTTTTCCAAACCCTTTTAATAAAAATAGAATATAGACAAAAGAATAGGATAATACTGTCAAGACCCAGGCTACAGAACACCAATAACCATGCGCAGAGGCCGGATTCTATCTAATATCTTTATTAAAGGAATATATAAAGTCAATAAAAACAAGTGAAGAATATAGTTCAGAAGTAGACCTTTCAGGAAAGGTCAAATATAGTCCAGGAAAATAATGTCCAATATGTGATATTAGAGTCCAAAGTTATAATCCATTAACCGAAACACACACTTTACCAAGCAATAGTGTGGGGAGATGACAAGGTCTTTTAGTCCATTGAAGCTTGACAACAAGGCTGGAAAACAAACTAGATTCTTGGCTAAACAAGACTTGATACGAGGCAACAAGAAACAAGAACAAGGTCCGTGTGATGACTCATGGGCCATGTAGTCCCGTTCCCGGCACTGTTGAGGCAGATGAAGAGGAAAACTTAGGTTTCCCACCGTTTCAGCCAGAATTGGAGCTTTTTCAGCCAGAATTGGAGCCCTTGCACCTGCAGGAGATTTGCCTTCCAGAAGTCTGCCAAACAAGCCTTGAGCCAAAATCTCCCCCATTTTCTCGCCGTGATTATTATAAACAACAGAAAGGCGCTCAAGAGGCGTCTCGCAGGAGCGCTAGGATCGCTGCCAGGCATTCAGCTGATTAAGCCTGCTTCCCATGGGAAACTTTAGGGAGTCATGCATCTGGACACAGAGAATGGCTTTCGGTTCTGGTTCTCCAGAGAACTGTTCTTTGGCGGGAAACCGAGACCCTATTTAGGTGTTTTGCCCACGTAGGAATCTTGCGGAGTCAATTCGTCAGCTTCGGGAGTAGGTTGTGTGTGGACTACGCTACTCCCGCGTCCTTTGCTCCCGTTTCCAGCCTTGCCTTGCTTCCCAGGACCTTGCCTTGCTCCACGGACCTTGCCTTGCCTTCCGGACCTCGCCACGAATTTACCACGGATCCTGTTCTTGCTCCTCGTTTCTTGTTGCCTTGATTTAAGCCTAGTGTTCCAAGAATCAAGTTTACTTCCTAGCCTTGCTTAAGTGTTATGGACTAAAGGACCTTGTCATCTCCCCTCACTTTGCTTGGCAAAGTGAGTGTTTCGGTTACTGGATTACAACTTTGGACCTTAATATTTCATATTGGACATTGTTTCTTTGGACTAATTTTGACCTTTCCTGAAAGGTCTACTTTTGGACTATTTTCTACACTTGTTTTTATTAACTTTATATACTCCTACAATAAAGATATTAGATAGATTCTGGCCTCTGTGTATGGTTATTGGTGCTCTGCAGCCTGGGTCTTGACAGTTTGACTCCGCCACCTTAAGCACCAATCAACCTAGGCCAGAATGTCTACCGGAGCCGGGCCAGGAGACCAGCCACTCAGCTACACCATCGCCAAGGATGAAGTGGACAGAATCCGTGATATGATCCATGCGCAGGAGGGAGAAATACGGGGCTTGAAGGAACGCGGAATCCGTCTCCCTGCCCTGGCATTGCCAACCAAGTTTTCTGGAGAAGCTTCCAAGGTTCACGTTTTCCGTCGTCAATGCCAGGCATACCTAGAAGCCCGTGATGCCGAGTTTCCCAAAGAAGAAATCAAGGTGGCGTGGATTTACAGTCTCCTGGACGGCCCCGCGGCCAACTGGGCCACGGCGCTGTTCGATGAAGCCTCCCCACACCTAAGTTCCGCGCAAAACTTCCTAAATCACCTTAAGGCGACTTGGGGGATCGAGGACAATTTAGAGGCGGCCGGCCACAAACTCCGGCGCCTTTCTCAAGGGGACAGGCCCTTGTCCCAGTACATAGCCGAGTTCCGAGTGCTGGCTCAAAACACCGGTTGGAATGACATAGCCCTCAGAGGACAGTTTCGGGAGGGTCTCAATATCGAGATGTTGGAAGAAATCTCCAAGGTGGATCCTCCGAACTCTCTTGAAAGACTTATTGACCAATGTTTACGAGCCGAAGTCATGCTTGCCAACAGAAAACAATGGCTCCGAGGCCAGAGTGGGAGAGCTGGGGCAAAACCTCCCGCTCCCGCCGGCGTCCAACCACGTCCAGTGTGGAGACCCCCGCCACCAGCCCCATACCCCAGAGAAAGCGGGGAGGTACCAATGCAACTGGGCAATGTGCGCCCCAGGTTGGACGTTGCCGAGAAGGCCCGCCGCCAACGTTTAAACCTCTGTTGGTACTGCGGAGACGGGGGCCACTTTGCCAGAGAGTGCCCAGCCAAAAGAAAGCCCGCCGCTCGTTTGGCGGCGGCGTCCTCCGTGGAGTCGGAGTCGGCCGAGGCGGCTGGCGCAAAGCCGGCGGGGGAAGCCAACGACTGGGCGTAGAAAGGCTCGCCAACCTGGTCAGAAACCCCACTCAAGAGCCGCCAACCGGGGTCCTATTTCTCCTAGTGGTCACCTTGTGGTCAGCGAAAAAAGGACCCGTCATGATCCACGCCATGATAGACTCAGGAGCAACAAACAATTTCATTGATAGAGAGTATGCCGACTCTCTGGGATTACAATATCACGATTTCAAGAACGCCCGGGTGGTGCAAGCCATAGATGGCCGTCCCCTAAAGACAGGTCCAGTAAGCCAATGGACTGAACCCACCAGAATGTGGATAAGGGAACATATGGAAGAGATTTCCTTCTTTGTCACCGAGGTTCCTCATTTCCCTGTGATTCTAGGGATTCCATGGCTGACACTCCACGACCCCAGCATCTCTTGGACCAACAGTGAACTGCAGTTTGCTTCTAAATATTGCCAAAACCATTGTCTTGTAGCCAAGGTCTGCCATGCCACAGACGCTGAATCCATCATCACCTTGCCCAAGAAATACTCAGACTTTTGGGATGTTTTCAATGAGAAGGAAGCCGAGAAACTGCCCCTGCATAGGCCTTATGATTGTGCCATTGACTTGGTGGAGGGGGCCCCGATCCCGCGAGGACACCTCTACTCCCTGACTGAACCAGAGCAAGAAGCTCTCAGGGAGTTCATAGAGTCAAACCTCCGCAAGGGGTTCATCAGACCCTCTCAATCCCCAGCCGCTTCCCCAGTGATGTTTGTGAAAAAGAAGTCAGGGGACCTACGCTTGGTGGTGGACTATAGAGCATTGAACAATATCACTAAGCGGAACCGCTATCCCCTGCCTTTGATCTCGGACCTATTAGACCGGCTTCGAGGGGCCAAGGTTTACACCAAGCTGGATCTTCGGGGGGCTTATAATCTAGTTCGCATCAGGGAGGGGGACGAGTGGAAAACCGCCTTCCAGACTAAATTCGGATTATTCGAGTCCCTGGTCATGAATTTCGGTTTATGTGGAGCTCCCGCAACGTTCCAGCATTTTGTCAATGACATCTTTCAGGATTATCTAGATCGGTTCTTGATCATCTACTTGGACGATTTTTTGGTGTTTTCTAGATCACAATCAGAACATGAGAACCACGTCAGAATGGTGTTACAACGATTGCGGGATCATGGACTTTATGACAAGCTGGAAAAATGCGCTTTTGATCTACAAGAGGTAGATTTCCTGGGATACCGTGTCTCGCCACTAGGGCTCTCCATGGACCCGGCAAAGGTTTCAGCAGTACTGGAATGGCGGGCGCCAACCAACAAGAAAGAGGTGCAGCGTTTCTTGGGGTTCGCGAACTATTACCGCAAGTTCATTCCAGACTTTGCCCGCTGGTCTGATCCAATCACCAGCTGCATCCGTGGGAAACAGCCTTTCCGCTGGACGGAGCAAGCAGAGAAAGGGTTCCAGCAACTAAAGAAATTATTCACGTCCCAGCCAATCCTTCAGCACCCAGATCCTAAAACCCCATTTGTTGTGCATGCCGACGCCTCCGATGTGGCAATTGGGGCTGTACTCTTGCAACCAGTGGGAGATCATCTTCACCCTTGTGCTTTTTACTCCCGTCAACTAACAGCCCCAGAGAGAAATTACACTATTTGGGAAAAAGAACTTTTGGCCATAAAGGCAGCCTTCGAAACTTGGAGACATTGGTTAGAAGGGGCCAAATTTCCCATTGAGGTCCATACTGATCATCGGAATCTAGAACATCTAAGAACTGCCCGCAAGTTAAATCAGAGGCAGCAGTGCTGGGCCTTATTCTTTGAGCGTTTTGACTTCCAGATCCATTATGTAACCCCAGCTCAGACCAAGCAAGCAGATGCTCTATCACGGAAACCAGAATATGCTGCAGGGCGCAGAGAGACCTTTGAATCCCAATTACTGCAGCCCGAGAACTTTGCCACGCTCACAGTGGGGAACACCAAATCCACTCCCATTGAATCTACTTCCTCTACTCCAGGGCCCCTTTGCGCTCAGGAAATCAGGGCCAGTCAACAGGCGGATGCCTGGGCTCAAGATCAACTTCGCCAAGGACTACATTTTCCCTTCTCGCTTAAGGATGGGTTGCTTTGCTATAGAAATCACATCTACATCCCTCCAGGACCGGGCAGGGAAAAGGCACTTCGTCTGTGTCATGACTGCAAGCCAGCAGGGCATTTCGGATTATTTAAAACCATGCATTTGATCCTAAGAGATTTCTGGTGGCCCAAGATCCGCAAGGATGTGGAAAAATATGTCAATACCTGCCCGGTATGCCAGCGCTCCAAGACAAGAAGGGAAAAGCCCTCAGGGCTACTGCATCCCCTTCCTACTCCATCTCGTCCATGGGAAATAATTTCTGCGGATTTTATCACTGACCTACCACCTTCCCTTGGATTCACCACGATCCTAGTGGTGGTGGACCTTTTTACCAAGTTAGCCCATTTCGTTCCCTGCGATGGCCTCCCAACGGCCAAAGAGACTGCAGATTTATTCCTTCAGCATGTTTTCAGATTACATGGGTTGCCCAAGAGTTTGGTCACAGACCGTGGGTCTCAATTCACCTCTCGTTTCTGGAAAGCACTACAAAAACTATTGGGCATAGACTCTCGTTTATCTTCAGCTCACCATCCCCAAACGGATGGGCAAACTGAGCGCACCAATGCCACCTTGGAACAATACCTTCGCTGTTATGTAAACTATCAACAGGACAATTGGGCTTCCCTGTTGCCGCTGTCGGAGTTTGCCTACAACAATGGTGTCCAGGCTTCAACTAAAGAAACCCCGTTCTTTGCAAACTACGGATTTCATCCACGTTTCTTCCCTCCTGTCATTGAAACCTCAGAAGTTCCCGCAGCTGAGGACTGGCTGCAAGAACTCACAGCGGTGCAACAACTTTTGTTCCAGCAACTAGACCAAGCCAAGGAGGACTATAAACGTCACGCTGACAAACATCGCCAGCCGGGTCCCGAGATCAAGGTAGGAGACCGAGTTCTTCTGTCCACTCGCTTTTTGCCCTCCCACCGTCCCTGCCGGAAGCTAGATGCCCGTTTCATTGGTCCCTATCCAGTGGTGGTGCAACTTAACCCCGTGACTTTCAAACTTCAACTTCCGCGCTCCATGCGCATTCATCCAGTGTTTCATCGCTCCCTGCTCCTTCCGGCGGAAGGTGTGCGCCCTGATGCAGACCGGCCGGCCCCCACTCCTGTTTTGGTGGACGGGGAGGAGGAATTCGAGGTTCAGGACATTTTGGATTCTCGCTTCCACCGCCGCCGCCTTCAGTTCCTCATTGACTGGGTGGGGTTTGGCCCGGAGGAACGCTCTTGGGAAGACGCTTCCACGGTCCATGCCCCCGACTTCGTCCGCCGCTTCCACCAGGCCTACCCCGCCAAGCCGCGGCCCCACACCTTGGGAAGAGGGCCCATTTTGGAGAGGGGCCTTGAGGAGGGGGATAGTGTGATGACTCATGGGCCATGTAGTCCCGTTCCCGGCACTGTTGAGGCAGATGAAGAGGAAAACTTAGGTTTCCCACCGTTTCAGCCAGAATTGGAGCTTTTTCAGCCAGAATTGGAGCCCTTGCACCTGCAGGAGATTTGCCTTCCAGAAGTCTGCCAAACAAGCCTTGAGCCGAAATCTCCCCCATTTTCTCGCCGTGATTATTATAAACAACAGAAAGGCGCTCAAGAGGCGTCTCGCAGGAGCACTAGGATCGCTGCCAGGCATTCAGCTGATTAAGCCTGCTTCCCATGGGAAACTTTAGGGAGTCATGCATCTGGACACAGAGAATGGCTTTCGGTTCTGGTTCCCCAGAGAACTGTTCTTTGGCGGGAAACCGAGACCCTATTTAGGTGTTTTGCCCACGTAGGAATCTTGCGGAGTCAATTCGTCAGCTTCGGGAGTAGGTTGTGTGTGGACTACGCTACTCCCGCGTCCTTTGCTCCCGTTTCCAGCCTTGCCTTGCTTCCCAGGACCTTGCCTTGCTCCACGGACCTTGCCTTGCCTTCCGGACCTCGCCACGAATTTACCACGGATCCTGTTCTTGCTCCTCGTTTCTTGTTGCCTTGATTTAAGCCTAGTGTTCCAAGAATCAAGTTTACTTCCTAGCCTTGCTTAAGTGTTATGGACTAAAGGACCTTGTCATCTCCCCTCACTTTGCTTGGCAAAGTGAGTGTTTCGGTTACTGGATTACAACTTTGGACCTTAATATTTCATATTGGACATTGTTTCTTTGGACTAATTTTGACCTTTCCTGAAAGGTCTACTTTTGGACTATTTTCTACACTTGTTTTTATTAACTTTATATACTCCTACAATAAAGATATTAGATAGATTCTGGCCTCTGTGTATGGTTATTGGTGCTCTGCAGCCTGGGTCTTGACAGTCCGTGGCGAGGTCCGTGGCCAAACGTGAAACAAGGCAGGCTTGGAACTTGGTCCGGGAACAAGGAACTGGGGTTACGAAGTCCACACACGATCTCACTCCTCAAGCTGACGAGTTGACTCCGCAAGGTTTCCTTTGCGGCAAAACACCTAAATAGGGTCTCCTTTCCCGCCAGAAGAACACTTTCCCTGGAGAACGAGAAGTGAAACCCAACTCCGTCCAGATGCATGACTCCTTAGAATTTCCCAAGGGAAGCAGACCTAATCAGCTAATTGTTTGGCTGCGATTCTGAGGCTCCGGCGATTCGCCTCCCTAGCTCCTCTATCTCTATTATAATTGTTCTTTCGAGAAAACGGGGGAGAATTCTGCCCAAGGCTTGTTTGGCTGACTTCTTGAGGGCAAACATCCTCCAGGTGCAGGGGCTCCGATTCTGGCTGAATCGGTGGAAATCCCATGTTTTCCTCTTCGTCTGCCACAATAGTACTAGGAACGGGACTACAAGGCCCATGAGACATCACACATATCTTGAGAGAATGGATATATGGGAAAAAGAGAAATAGGATAATGAAAAGTTTCAATATATTCCAAGGAGATTCTTGGATGGGGGTTTCCAAACCTAGAATATTATTAAGAAGCCTTCCAACTAAGATATTTACTAGACATAAGTTTAAAGGGAGAAGATAAATGGATAAAAGTAGAGAATGAAATAAATTAAGGATGGGGAAAATATGGGCTATACACTAGAGCAGGGGTCGCCAAACTAAGGCCCGGGGGCCGGATGCGGCCCATCAAAGCCATTTATCCGGCCCCCACAGCACAAGGGCAGAAGGGGGTTGGGCTAAATGACCCAAGGGGTCTCTTCTTCTCTTCCAACCCTCCTCCTCCTCCTCCTCCTCCTCCTCCTCCTCCTCCTTCTTCTTCTTCTTCTTCTCCTCCTCCTCCTCCTCCTCCTCCTCCTCCTCCTCCTCCTCCTTCTTCTTCTTCTTATTGTATGACACAGCAAACAAGATAGATATGCTGGATTTCGTTTCACAAAATCACAAGTCAAACACTTCCCAAGTGTCTAGGACTGTGTGATGTATTTTCGGATGATGTGTGCAGATCCCAGTAGGGTGGCTTTTTGCAGTTGGCAGATTGTGATTTTGTCAATGCCTATTGTTTCCAAATTATTATTATTATTATTATTATTATTATTATTATTATTATTATTATTTACATTGAGGCTCGGTGGCCATCTGTCAGGGGTGCTTTGCTAGTGCTTTTGGTGCACAAAGGCAGAAGGGGGTTGGACTAAATGGCCCAAGCAGTCTCTTCTAACCCTCTTTTTTATTATTATTATTATTATTATTATTATTATTATTATTATTATTATTAACATTGAGGCTCGGTGGCCATCTGTCAGGGGTGCTTTGCTAGTGCTTTTGGTGCACAAAGGCAGAAGGGGGATGGATAGAGGGCAAGTCAGGAACTACAGGTACACAGCTAGGAATTTGCAGGAGACTGTCAAGGACTTATGACTCTAAATACAATAAAACCTTGGTATCTGCTGGGATTTGGTTCCAGGTCCCTGCTCCAGGAATACAAAAATCCATGGACTTTCAAGTCCCATAATATATGATGGTGTAGTAAAATTGTCTTCCATAAATAAAATAACAAAATCAGGTATTGACTTTTTTAAATATACATTTTTAGTCTGTGAATGCTGATGGCTGGCTGTAGTTTAATAATATTTGTTGAGAAGCTGTTATCCAAAATGCTTTGGATTAGAAGGATTTTGGATTTATTTTTTAATGTTGCAATATCTGTATTTACATATGTATACAGAATGAGATATATTGGTTCCGGAACATAAGTCTTAACAATGAAATTGGTTTATGTTTCATATTCACCTTATACACATATCCTGAAACATTTTCAATAATTCCATGCCTAAAACTTAGGCTCATTCAATGCAATTCAAATCTATTTTCAAACTGTGATGGTCAGACAACCAGTTCCCCAAAAGAGTATAAATGAAAGCCCTTAATGAGCATCAGCAGTCTGTGGTTTGTATAATGGCCATTTAGGCCTCAAACTGGTTCCAGAATTTCATACGCAATTATCTGCAAAACAAAACTGTTTTCTTTAATACCTGTTTGAAACTTGTCAGTATAGATGAAAACTAAAATTTTGTACACTGAACCATCTGAAAGCAAAGGTGCCAGCCTTTGCAGCCAGCCAGCCACCCACCAATGTGGAGTATTTTAGATTATGCAGTATTTCGGAATTTCAGATTTCTGGATAAGGGATCCTCAACCTGTGGAAGAAAAGAAAGTATCCCTGGCAACCCTGGTATATGCTGCTGAAATGAAGAAAACTTAGACAGCAGATTTCAGGGTAAAAGGGCTGTAAACTCCATGCAATCTGGCAACTCAGCACAATTCTTGGACTCTGAAAAGGTTCATTCTAAGTGCATGTATTTTAATCTTAACTCCAGCTGGTGGATCTCAAGGCTCTAGTAAAAAAGCAAAGTTGATCTGGCAAGCTTGAAGACTGGGCCACCCCTGCTAGTCTGATGTTTGGGTTGTATTTAGAGGCCTGCAGATAATGGGAACAATTGAGGTCCAGTGGCACAGGAGCTGAACAAACAGATTTGGAGAAAGTAGAGCTTGGAAAAAATCCTTTTTGACTCCAGCTATTACAATGTTCTCAGCCAGGAGGGTCGGTAGCCATACTGGCTAGGAGATTCCGGGAACTGGAGTCCAAAATGTAATTTTTCCAAGCTCTGATTAGAAGGGAAACACAGATGGGAAAACAGAGTAATTAAACCAATTCTGTATGAAGGAAAAGATCAAAGGGCTTTCCTTCCTGGTTCTTACAATAAATCAGAAATACGCAGAAGGCACTGGCTGCCCTGGATTCTAAAGACTTCTGAATTCAAAACAGATAACTGTCCTAGTTGAGCACCACTTTTATCAAAAAGCAGCTTTAGAAAAGACTTTAGGCAATGATGGATGCTGTTAGCAAAGCGTTTTAAAGAACACCCTGAGATCTATCTAATGCAAAATGTAGGCACAAAAATTATAATTAGAGGGTGACATTTGGAGGGGAAGACAAGTGTAAAGCATTCTCTCTCAAGATTCAGCTAGTAGACCAAATTGAACTGAGTTAAAAAACCCTGGAAAGGAAGCTATACAACTGTGTCATATAACCAACCCAAGGTGGCACAAAATTTTACCAAGATGCCGTTGGGTAAACCATTGGGCTTAATACCAACCATTCAATGAAAATGATCATATTTATTTCCACTGAAAATCACCCCTTCCCCATAGCAAGGTGATATTAACATCACAGCAGAACATCTCAGGAACAAAAATAATAAGGTCACCCAGCTCAACTTCTAGATTCCTGGTGTGATGGCGCACAGCAAGCCCCATCTTTGCAGCGCATAAAAGCAGCAAAATGGTGCAAATATGCCCCGTGTGAAGAGGTCTTTGGTGTAGAACTGGTTTATACATCAAGCTGTGATTATACAAAATCCTATGTTAGCAGAATAACATCATCTGCAGAGTTAGAATACAATCACAGTTTGTATTTCTTTAGATTACAAAATTTTGAAGGAGGCTCTGTAAAGGGAACTTGATTCCTATGCCTGATCATGTTCAAAAGGCAAAGAGTTGGAAACAAAGAAAGTGGTGAGTAGTTTGTGTCTCAAAGGAACCCCGTTTCCTTCAAGCCATTGAGCTGGAAGAATCAACAAGCATGTAAATATTTGAATTTTGAAGGTGGGGAGGGAGCTCAACATTAAATAACAGACAGGCATGGTGCAAGTTATGTTTTTCTCATTGAATCTAGGAGAATTGTTACTGTGAATGTGAAATGCAAGCCAAGAAGGAATGGCATTTACTTTGTTTGTGTTTATTCTTTAAAGAAAAGCCATTTTGTAACAGAGCATGACAACATTATTTTTGGGGCTAACATGAGTTATATAAAAATATTTTTCCAAGCTCTAGGATAGAATCTCATCAGTGAGGAGACCACATAAAATATGTTTTTCACCTGAATAATATCGCCCCGGTGGCAAAGTGCGTTAAAGCAATGAGCTGGAGACCGAAAGGTCCCAGGTTCAAATCCTGGGAGCGGCGTGAGCGGCGTGAGCAGCCGCTGTTAGCTCCAGCTCCTGCCAACCTAGCAGTTCGAAAACATGCCAATGTGAGTAGATCAATAGGTACCGCTCCGGCGAGAAGGTAACAGCACTCCATGCAGTCATGCTGGCCACATGACCTTGAAGGTGTCTATGGACAACGCTGGCTCTTCGGCTTAGACATGGAGATGAGCACCAACCCCCAGAGTCAAACATGACTGGATTTAACGTCAGGGGAAACCTTTTTAATATCAACAATCACATTTAAAATACGATTTTGGGTCGAATACAATTTTTCAGCTCCCAAACTGATTGATAGACTGGAAGTCCAATCCTAAAACATGCATGTTTAATTGGAAGTAAATCTCAGAATGTGCATAATGGAAACTACCTTTTAACACAATGAAGTTAACTTAAATACTACCACTCCCTCTGCTAGTCAAGAGATATTCATGACCATGCTTGATTTCTGTATTATCTGTATTTTTTCACCCTGTGTTCTTTGTTAGAATCTTTCCTGATTATTTATCCTTATTATCATTATTTATTGATTATTTCCAATATAATTACTAACTAATCATATATATTTAATGCATCATTTCCACCCACTTGCTCTACTCAAATGATATAAAATTGAATGCGAGCACAGTATGATCTGCTACCAAATGAGTCCTAGAGAAAATCAAACCTGGACTCTCTGCTGAAGCCAAGATTACCAAACTAAAGACCTCATCAGAAAGACCAGGTGAAGCTTCCATGTCTGGTGGTCATGTCTGATAGTATCACAATTTTGGAAAAGGGTAGTTATGGAAACAAACAACATGCTCACCAATAAGGTCCAGGTATGTGCCTTCTAGGTCTATTCAGAGAGGATATTAACCAGGAAGATAAAGGCATATGCCAATACAACTTTGTTACAGCAGGAATGGTTATAGCAAAATCATGGAAGGGAGAAAGAGAACTACTCAAGAGAGATTGGAGGGAAAAGTTATTAGAATATATATAAATGGCCAAGCTATCTAATGGACTTCGAGGTAAAAATAATGAAGAATTTGTAAACAAATGGCGGCTGGCTTTCACATGTCTTGGAAAGAAGGCGAAAGTTGACTTTAAAGATGCTGCAAGGGGAACTATTTAAGCAACTTACGTGGGTAGGTATTATAGGATATAGATATCATACTGAACAATAAGGGAAGTCCACAGTGATGGGTTCACAGGTGCGGGGATGGAGGGAATGTATTGTCTACTGTGTTTTTACTGTCTCTGTTTGTTGCATGCTGTGTTTGTAAATATATATCACTGTTTTTCCTCTTTGTTTAAATAATAATAACATTTATTTAGTAAAGGTAAAAGTAAAGGTTTCCCCTGATGTTAAGTCCAGTCATGTCTGACTCTGGGGATTGGTGCTGATCTCCATTTCTAAGCCGAAGAGCTGGCGTTGTCCATAGACACCTCCAAGGTCATGTGGCCGGCATGACTGCATGGAGCGCCATTACCTTCCCGCCAGAGCTGTACCTATTGATCTACTCACATTTGCATGTTTTCGAACTGCTAGGTTGGCAGGAGCTGGGGCTAACAGTGGGCGCTCATTCCGCTCCCGGGATTTGAACCTGGCACCTTTTGGTCCGCCAGTTCAGCAGCTCAGTGCTTTAACATACTGTGCCACCAGGGGCCTAACATTTATTTTTTTTAAAAAGACCAGGTGAAGTGTTCCACTTCAGCTGGCATCACGGTGAAACGAGAGGGGCAGCGGGGCAAATCTGTTGCCCTGCACGCAGCTTCCTCTCAACAATGTTTTCCCCATCAGACATGAGAAGCATTGTCATTCTGCAGTTGACCCATGCTGGCTCCATTGGAACCAGCACAACACAGGAAGACTCCCATGTTGTGATGGAAGCCTCTGCCGGAAGTCACACAATGTTGTGTGATGGCCAGTGTGGGGCTCTTTCTCCAAGACAGAGTAAAAGTGTCCTAGGATGCTACATTTACTCCATCTGATAAGGCTCTAAGACTGCTTTATTTTGACCATATCATGAGAAGACATGACTCATTAGAAAAGATAATACAGGCAGTCCCCAAGATATGAACAAAATAGGTTCAGTATGTTTGTGCTTAGATTGAATTTGTATGTAAGTCAGAAGAGGTACATTTTTTTCAGTATAACTCCAGCCTCCGGTAAAAACAAATTAATTCTGAATTAATTAGATACCCCATTAGATCTGGGCCTTCCTGAGGTATTAGGCCTATGGGGACTCAGTTCCGGGTAGTTAGTCCTGAGACTATCCGGGGATGAGTCCTCCTTGTCATCTCACACCTTTTGGGTTCCTGGAGCCCAAAGGTGCAGGATAGCACCCATCCCCTCTCCCCAAGCCCCAAATTTAGCCCTAAAAATTAAGTACGTTCCCTCCTTGCATCCTCCTGGCATGAGGAAATGATGTGCCAGGAGACTAGGGAGGCGGCGGGGGGTGGGGATCTGTGTACATCTAATAATAATAATAATAATAATAATAATAATAATAATAATAATAATAATAATAACCCCCCCCCCCGCAGGTGCCACCTTGACGTGGTGGGGGGGCTTAACTGCTCCAATGATGACTGAGGGCTGTGCTGGCGGTAGTGTAACTACCGGCAGGTCCAACCAAGCCAGAGAGGCCTCATCTGAGGAGCAGAACTAAGAGCACCTAACCCATTAGCATTATGGAGAAACAAACCCAAACGAAGTCTATACTGGCTCGGTCGTCGCCCAGGATAAAAAGGACCGCGGTGGATGCTGCTGATTCTGGACATCCATTGACAAGTGGGCTACGGAATCATCAAACCCCAAATGAACAGTCACAGAAGCGGCAGAAATACACAATGCCAGAAAACCGCACAATTATGAAATGCTACTACAAATCTGAACCTCAAAGGCGTGGCTACCAAAAAAGGATGCATCTACTGTGGAAACAAGAGTATCCTGACTCACAGATAACAGAACCCCGACTGGCTGACCAACGAAGATTCATAATCAGAAACAAAGTGTTCAGTGAAGTTGAACTTGAAGAAATCCAGAAAATTTGCAAAGTAAATTACCATCAGACCACAGCACAGACAGCAGCAGAGACTCCAGCAACACTTGGAATGGTGGAACAGATTGAACCAGAAGAAAGTGTGGAGCTTTTGCAAGAATTTCATGAACCAGCACTTGAAACATCTGCTGAACCACCAGGAACCTTGACAGCAAGACAACAAGAGCTCAAGGATAAGATCATGGCTCATGCTGCAGCAAATGCAATAAGAAAGCGGCTCCCAACTCTAAAAACAGTGCCCAAGAGACACCTGGCACCTCTCATGAAAGATGTGAATGCAGCACTCTCCACTGTCCAGATAACATCAATTGAACAAACAAACCAGTATGCCTACAGTGCAGCAGTGATAGTAACAGAAGAGCTTGGGCTCCTACAAACAAGGCAGCCCCAAAGAAAATCGACTGGAAAACCAAAGTGGAAGGTCAGGCTAGAGTTGAAAATCAAAAAGCTTAGATCAGATGCAAGTAACCTGAAAAATATGAAAGAGAAGAAACTGAAGAATGACAAAATCAAGCAATATCTGATCCGAAAGTACTGGCTGAACACCAGAAAAATTGAAGAAGCTTTGGAAATTGTGAAAGAACAAATTACAGCAACAGCCAGAAAAATTGAAAGGTATGAAGCCAGAATCATCCAGTACAGACAAAATCAACTGTTTCAATCAGACCAAAGACGGTTCTATCAGAGCCTGAATCAAAAAACAGACACAGTAACCATAAAGCCAGAGAAAACTGCAACAACGAAGTTCTGGAAAGAGCTTTGGGAAAACAATAAGAACTGCAACAAAAACGCTGGGTGGATAAAGGAGTTTGAAGGAAAATTCTCACAGAACAAAATGGAACTGATGGAAATAACAACTGAAATGATCAGCAAACGAGTGCAAAAAGTCAAGAACTGGACATCGCCTGGTAGTGATCAACTCCATGGATTTTGGCTCAAACATCTGATTAGTTTACATGGAAAAATGGCCCAACAATTCAATGAGATGCTGCAGAAAGGAAGTATCAGTGAATGGCTAACAACTGGAAGAACATACCTGATACAAAAGGATCCAACAAAAGGAGCAGCACCAGGAAACTACAGGCCAATAACGTGTCTGCCCACTATGTTTAAACTACTGACTGGCATCATAGCTGACAGAATTCAAGACTATCTTGAAGAAAAAAACATCTTGCCAGATGAACAGAAAGGCAACAAACGGAAAAGCAGGGGCACAAAAGACCAGTTATTGATTGACAAAATGATTCTGGAGAACTGTAAGAGCCGAAAAGCTAATCTTCACATGACGTGGATTGACTACAAAAAGGCCTTTGACTCACTCCCACACAGCTGGATCATCAAGTGCCTGGATGCCATCGGGATTAGTAAAAACGTTGGCACCTTCATTGAAAACATGATGGAGCACTGGAAAACTGAACTGTTTGTTGGAAATGAAAGTTATGGACTTGTCAACATCAGGAGAGGAATTTTCCAGGGAGACTCATTGTCCCCTCTGCTTTTCATTATTGCCATGATCCCTCTGTCAACAATCTTACAAAAAACAAATCTCGGCTACCAAACATCTAAGAATTCTCACAAAATTTCACATTTGATGTACATGGATGACCTGAAGCTATATGGGAAAACGGAAACTGAAATCCAATCTCTGACCAACACTGTCCGAATTTTTAGCACTGATATCAGCATGGAGTTTGGTTTGGACAAATGTTCGACAGTGGCATTGAAGAAGGGAAAAATAATTGAAAGTGAGGGCATAAATATGCCCAATGGCCAAACAATAAGGTGTCACCAGCCAGAGGCCTATAAATATCTGGGCATATTACAGCTGGACAACATCAAGCATGAACATGTGAAAACTGTGGTCAGTAAAGAATACACACAAAGGGTCAGAAAAATTCTCAAAAGCAAGCTCAATGGAGGCAACACCATCAAGGCCATAAACACCTGGGCCATACCTGTCATAAGATATACTGCTGGCATTATAAACTGGACACAGATGGAACTGGACAATTTGGACAGAAAAACAAGAAAACTCATGACCATTCATCATTCACTGCACCCTCGCAGTGATGTTGACCGGCTGTATCTGCCTAGAAGATCAGGGGGCAGAGGACTCTTGCAAGTAAAACAAGCAGCCAAAGAAGAAGAACATGCCCTGGCAGAATATGTAAAACAAAGTGAAGAACCTGCTTTGATTGAAGTCAAAAATCAGAAACTCCTCAAAGCACAGCAGACAAAAAACCAGTACAAGAAAACTGCACTACAAACTAGAGCTGACAGCTGGCACAACAAAACACTGCATGGAAAGTTCCTTGACAAAATTGAAGGAAAAGCTGATAAAGAGAAGACCTGGCTGTGGCTCACGAATGGGACCCTGAAGAAGGAGACAGAAGGCCTGATCCTTGCAGCCCAGGAGCAAGCCATCAGAACAAATGCAATCAAGGCCAAGATCGAAAAATCAGCTGATGACCCAAAGTGCAGACTGTGCAATGAAACCGATGAAACCATTGATCATATCCTCAGCTGCTGTAAGAAAATTGCACAGACAGACTACAAACAGAGGCACAACTATGTGGCCCAAATGATTCATTGGAACCTATGCCTCAAGTATCACCTCCCTGCAGTTAAGAACTGGTGGGATCACAAACCTGCAAAGATTGTGGAAAATGAACACGCAAAGATACTGTGGGACTTCCGAATCCAGACTGACAAAGTTCTGGAACACAACACACCAGACATCACAGTTGTGGAAAAGAAAAAGATTTGGATCATTGATGTTGCCATCCCAGGTGACAGTCGCATTGAAGAAAAACAACAGGAAAAACTCAGCCGCTATCAGGACCTCAAGATTGAACTTCAAAGACTCTGGCAGAAACCAGTGCAGGTGGTCCCAGTGGTGATGGGCACACTGGGTGCCCTGCCAAAAGATCTCAGCCAGCATTTGGAAACAATAGACATTGACAAAATTACGATCTGCCAACTGCAAAAGGCCACCTTACTGGGATCTGCGCGCATCATCCGAAAATACATCACACAGTCCTAGACACTTGGGAAGTGTTCGACTTGTGATTTTGTGAAACGAAATCCAGCATATCTATCTTGTTTGCTGTGTCATACAACGTCGTTGTGTCAATAATAATAATAATAATAATAACAACTTTATTCTTATACCCCGCCCCATCTCCCCGAAGGGACTCGGGGCGGCTTACATGGGGCCATGCCCAGACACAACAATATAAAAGCAATACAAACAAAGCAATAAAACAAATCAATCAACAATAAAACAACAGTAATTGATAAAAACAATAATAAAAGGTCAACATATTAGTCAGGTGTTAAAAACATGAGTTGAGTTCACGGATCAGGGCCAAAGTGCAAAATATGTCAAAATCATCAGGGACGGGTAGCCTCCAGGCTCCCGATCTCCAAGGGCCTTTCTGCCATGGTTTCGATTATATCTCTTTATTAATTTGACCTGGGGATGGGGGGGGGGGGGAGTGTCTGACATCACATATGACTTCTTAAAGTATCCACTGATGACCAGTCTATGAAAGCCCATGGTTCCATTCCCTCTAATTAGTCATTTATTCAATCTCAAGAATTAATGTTCAGCTAGCATCTTCAAAACCAAAGCTGGGGCTTCCTGGTTGCATTTATCCCATCCTCTCCATTTTCTATACAAATTATTTTAAACCACTTATATGAACTTGGAGGTGTCTATGGACAATGCTGGCTCTTCGGCTTAGAAATGGAGATGAGCACCAACCCCCAGAGTCGGACACAACTGGACTTAATGTCAGAGGAAAACCTTTACCTTATGGCAATAAAGCATAAAGGCTAGGGCCCATAAATAGAGACACTTTACAGACTTTTTAAATAGGCACTTATTTTACATAATTCATGAATTTCCAGTACAGATATGGATCATAAATTTTCATCTCAATGAAAACTTCATCAATGTCATTTAAGAAAAGAAAGAAAACACTGGATGACTGCATCTATTGGGATTCTCAGGTGAAGATTTGACATAAAGGATCAGATGGATGAAACCACCAGCTAAATCCAGGAACTGGTACCTTGAATCAAATTCTGGAATATTTAATTTTATATAGTTTGAAACCTTTAGTAAAAACCTTAATGAGCGCAATTTTCTGAACTGTACGGTCTAAATTCAGCCACTAGTTACAGTTAGATTCAATGAATCAAGGAGGAATTGGTAAGGCTGTGCCTCATCTCAGGCAACCAGCATCATCGCCAGAGAGGAGGAAGAAGAAGAGGTTGTGGTGGTGGTAGCAGATTATATGGCACAAGGGTTCTTAGCTGAAGAAGTTGGAGGTAGAGATACTCTGAGGAACATATTGGTTCAGAAGCCCCCAACCCCAAAGAAGAAAAGGTAGTTGGAAGCATAGGCCCTGCTATCTTTGCATCCTTTTACCAACAGCTGTGTCTAGAATAGTGGCCTTCAACTCCCAGAAATCCTAACAGCTGGTAAACTGGCTGGGATTTCTGGTAGTTGTAAGCCAAAAACATCTGGGGATCCCAGGTTGAGAACAACTGGTGTAGAACGACTGATACTGAGGGTGCCCAGAGTCAGGTCTGTGGAAGGAGAACCTTGGAAGAGTAGATATATCCAAGAGAAAATATGGAATCAGGCATTTCAGAAAGAACTATCAGAAATCTGAGATCCACAGCAAGAGCTTACCTTACTTCAATATTGTCTCTCTGTCTATATATCAGTCCTCTGTTCTTGTTTTATCTCATCTACACTTATTCATGTGGGAACACCAAGTTCATGTCTCAAGAAGCCTAGTAATAATCAAAGGGAACTAACATTTTTTGGAAGCACAGTAATGTTTACCATGTCCATTTATATATTAAGATTTTGTTATGTTTATTTTCTACTTTCCCTCACTATTTTATTTTCTGATTAGAATTTTCCTGGAGCCAGATTATAGAGTATGTGTAGATGGCAACCTTTACCACATTCCTTGTAGCTATTGTGTAATAGCCGTCTTAATTGGAAATATTGTGGCATTGTTATCTCATAAGTGAAAAATCAGATTTTCAGTGAGTCTGCTGAAGGTAAGGACCCAGCTGTAGTCATAGTCTTGCTGCTTTGATAATTTAGAACTAGGAACAGAATGGCTCTGCCATTAGGCAGAATGAGGCAGGTGTCCCAAACACCAAAGACTGACTGGTGGAAAATGGATATACTAACCTTGCTTGGGAACTGTAGGGGAAAAACACTTTCCCAAGCTCTACTCAAATGTTGACATCAAAATATATAGTGCTTTTCTGATGAATATGAAATTACTATTCAGCAATGAAGTTCAACATATAAAATACAGCAAAGCTCCAAGATTCCAGTCAGGTCACCTGGATTTTATATGCATTCAATTTTGATTCAGTTACTAAATTTATATGGAGTTAGCTGCATTCTTCTCAGATTAAATATAAACCTTAAAATTTGTTCAGGTTTCATATTACCATGTTTGTGGCTTATATTTCTGTCCCCTCTCTAGTTTTGTAATGATTATGCTGTACATTATTAATTAAAAGCCAATGAGTTTGCTGATCTCATTTCATATAAATACTGTTCAAGTACACCTCTAAAATGTAATTACATCTGATGCACTATAATATTTCACAGCTGAGGCTGTCCCTTGCATCCACCTCTCTCTTTAATTTCATATCAATCTGTTTGCAGAAAATCAGATAAGAAGAATGAAGAATCAATGAAAGGACATTAAAAGGTTTAATCGTACTACCATGTGACTAAGATGATTTAAAACCAGGGTAAGAAATACAAAGGGGAGTTATTCTTTTAAAAAGGTAAATAACTATACAGAATTATCCCCTAAGTATACAGCAATTGGTTATAATATACATCATTCCTACCAGAATTGCTGTTGATTGGAGGAATAGAGGAGATTTGACATTCTGATCTATATGATGCCTTACCATTTCTGGTAATTTACTTATCACATTACTGCTGGGATTTGCAACGTATTGTGGCAAATGTATGGGATTCCAGCAAGGGGAGGGGGGCTGGAGAACCCATCACCCCACACTTTGCATCACCCCTCTTACCTTTGGCCCCATCCCATGGATTCCCCCCATTGTTGCAAATACAACATGGGAAACCTTACAACCTCATTATACCTTTGTACCCTGTGTGATGACTTATGGGCCATGTAGTCCCGTTCCTAGTACTGTTGTGACAGACGAAGAGGAAAACTTGGGTTTCCCACCGTTTCTGCCAGATTTGGAGCCCTTGCAGCTGCAGGATGTTTGTCCACAAGAAGTCAGCCAAACAAGCCTTGTGGAAAAATCTCCCCCATTTTCTCGCCGCCTTTATTATAATCAAGATAGGCACGCTCGGGAGGCGACTCGCCGAAGCGCCCGGATAGCTGCCAGACAATTAGATGATTAAGTCTATTTCCCTTGGGAAAGTTTAAGGAGTCTCGCATCTGGACAGTATAGGTTTCGGTTCTTGTTCCCCAGAGAAAGTGTGCTTTGGCGGGAAAACAAGATCCTATATAGATGTTGGCCACAAAGGATTCCTTGCGGAGTCAATTCGTCAGCTTCGGGAGTAGATTGTGTGTGGACTACGCTACTCCAGCTTCCAGGACCTTGCTCTCGTTCCAGCCCTGCCTTGTTCCCCGGACCTCGCCACGGATTTCGCCGCGGACCCTGTTCTTGCTCCTCGCTTCTTGTTGCCTTGAATCAAGCCTTGTTTGCCAAGAATCTAGTTTGCTCCCCAGCCTTGCATCAAGCTCCATGGACTAAAGGACCTTGTCATTTCCCCTCACTTTGCTTGGCAAAGTGTGTGTTTCGGTTATTGGATTACAACTTTGGACTTTAATATCTCATATTGGACATTGTTTTCCTGGACTATATTTGACCTTTCCTGAAAGGTCTCCTTCTGAACTTTATTCTACACTTGTTTTTATTAACTTTATATATTTCCTCAATAAAGATATTAGATAGATTCTGGCCTCGGTGTATGGTTATTGGTGCTCTGCAGCCTGGGTCCTGACACCCTGGTTCATATCCCCTTTTGCCATGGAGCCCTGGCAGAATTAGATATATGCCGTTTAATGGGCTCCATGGTGAAAGGGGATACGAACCAGCGTACAAAGGTATGATGAGGTTGTAAGTTGATGGGAGTGGCAATTCAATAACATTGAAAAGGCCCCATGTTCCATAGGTCTCTATAGAATGCATCAAAAGCTGTAGTTGTGAAATAAAAGTGCTGTGCTACAATAAAGAGACAGAAATTCATCCCACTTTCAATTTTTGACACTTTTAAAGCCTGTTATTATTCCTGATAGACATAGATCCACTGGATCAATGAGATATACTTACCATTTACTTACCTTTCAACCACTTATTGAATAAATCTACTTGAGACTAACAGTTTATACAGAATTTCACAATTGAAAGACTGGCCTATTAATCTTTCTGTGTAGATTCTACTGGCAGAACTTCATGATTAAAACTATTGTGTTGACTCTTATTTACAAACAGGGAGCAACTATCTTAATTTATAAATATATACTCTTTATAACAAAAGAAAAACCAAATCCTGCTCGTAATGAGTGTATCTAGTTACACCAGCGTTTCTTAACCTGGAGGTTGTGACTCCTGGAGGGGTCGCAAGGGGGATGTTAGAGGGGTCGCCAAAGACCATTAGAAAACATTGTTGTTTGGGTTCTCAGTGCTCTCCGGATGTAGGTGAACTACATCTCCCCTAAACCACTGTCAATTCCTTCAAAATCTCTCCAGTATTTTCTGTTGGACATGGGGTTCTGTGTGGGAAGTTTGGCCCAAATCAATCGTTGGTGGGTTTCAGAATGCTCTTTGATTTTAGGTGAACCATAAATCCCATCAACTACAACTCCCAAATATCAAACCAGTGATCACATTTGGGCATATTGAGTATTCATGCCAAGTTTGGTCCAGATCCATCTTTGTTTGAGTCCACAGTGTTCTCTGGATGTAGGTGAACTACAACTCCAAAACTCAAGATCAATGCCCACCAAACCTACCAGTTTTTTCTGTTGATCATGGCAGGTCTGTGTGCTGAGTTTGGTTCAATTCCATAGTTGGTGGAGTTCAGAATGCGCTTTGATTGTAGGTGAACTATAAATCCCAGCAGTTACAACTCCCAAATGACAAAATCAACCTCCCCAACCTCACCAGTACTCAAATTTGGGTGTATTGGGTATTTGTGCCAAGTTTGGTCCAGATATTTACATTATGAATCATAACAGTAGCAGAATTACAGTTATAAAGTAGCAACAAAAAAAAAATTCGGATTGGGGGCCACCACAACATGAGGAACTGTATTAAGGGGTCACAGCATTAGAAAGGTTGAGAACCACTGATCTACACTGTTGAATTAATGCAAGTTGACATCCCTTTGCCTGCAGTGGCTCAATGCTATTAAATCCTAGGAGTTGTACTTTGGTGAGGCATTAGCACTGTTTGGCAGAAAAGTCTAAAAGACGTGGTAATGCTACATATCTTCGTGTCAAACTACATTAATTCTAAGGGCATAGATGCATTCAGAGAGCAACACAAATGATATTTCTGGAAGATTCCTCCGATCACCACAGAGGGGTATCTCCATACCAGGGACTTTTAGCTTATGCCTCCCTTTTCTGATCCTCCAAAATCCACAGTCCTTTCTAGATCAAGACTAACACAGCTTAGCAAGCAGGCAGGCAGGTAGGTGTTAGGTTGAGCTTGGGGTCAGGACCCAAAATTCTTGAAATGGCCTTTTACATTCCAGGGACGATTTGCCATTAACCTCCAATTAATTAACCTCAAATTAACCTGCAGCTTCCCTAAGCAAGAGTACAGCTGACACAGCTTGGCCAGCGTGTATAACAACGAGGATAAACAATAAAAACAGTGAGTCGTGATGATGCAAAAAAACATTTTGACAGCAGCATAGCACATTCCCAAAGACATTGTTAACTGGGGTGTATGTGTGTGGTTTTTACATTTTAATTTGATGATTGTTATTGTGAATTTCAGTCAAATAATTTGCAGTGTGCACTAGATTACCACAGCACAATGAAACTGTGCTCCTAGCTGTCCTCCCAAGGGCAAGAACTGTTGTTTCCTAGCAACTATATTTCTTAGCAAGTGTTCCTAAAATATGTGAGCAGAAAGAAGCTGAGTAATCTGCTGGGAGAACCCTTTTGGTTCTACCCAATTGGGCTGGTAGGGGAACACCCCTCCCCTTATCTGCCCTAGCAACCCCATTCCTAGACTCGCAGCAAGCTGACTGGCCAAGGAAAGTGATCTCAGTGACTAGTATGAGCCATAACTGTTGCTAGGAAAACTAAATTCAAAACCGTGGGGGGCTCAGGTACTCTTATTAGTCTGCACCAGTCCTTCCTAATCCCTCTTTTCTGAAATAAATATATTTATGAGTGATGAAGTCCCACTATATGACTGATGAACCAGGCTTATCAGAAATTGCATGGTTTGGCATAATTACCTCCTATTTAAGATGAGAACACACCTTCAGCCTGGAAGCTTAGTTACAGAAACCTGTTCTATCTATCTTTGCTTGACTTTGGTGTTCTAGCAATGTTTAAGGGGGGGGGGGGGGGGTTAAAGCTCCTAATCACCCTGAACTGGTAAACTGTCAAATGGACATTTGTTCTACCTAAATAAATTTAGCCATGAAGAATGAAAGCAACTTATACATTTTCTTTATAAGCTGCTTAAATCTTGGCTTCTTACAAACTCACAGGGCCTGTAAGATTATGATTGGAAGATAGATGGAGTCAAAAAATGAACTTTTCCAAGTTCTGGTGACTAAGAAGATTCTGTGTCACCTTAGAAGTCAGACTTTCTTTTAGATACTACATATATATATATATATATATATATATATATATATATATTCACATGGAAATATGTGGAAGGTAGATTGTTAAGTTGGACAGACATTAGGAATGTGAGGCATGCGGACGTTGTTGGATTGCATTTCCCAACATTACTCACCATTAGCTATAATGATCAGACTGATGTGAGCAATCATCCAAAAATATCTGCCAGGTCATTATTTTCCACACCACTGGATTAGGATTTCATGTGTCACAGCCAGCCTGCTGAGCTGGGTCAGGAAATTCAATGGAAGCCAAGGTAGCTGCAAACATAAGTAATATGACCACCTCACTTTCTGCTTAATGCTAACTGAACATCAGGGTTCCTTACCAGATGCAAATTCCTCAGTAACTAAGTAGAACATTAAGGTGTATGCTAATATTTTAGTTTGATTTCAGAAATTTTGGCATCTGGAAATCCTCATAAAAGTCTATAAAATATTTATTTGTTTGTTTATTTGTTTATTGCATTTATATACCACTTTGCTCCCCTCGGGGGTACTCAAAGCAGTTCACGGAATAATCAATGGAAAAATCCAATGCCTCACATATGTAAACATCAAATATCAAACAACAACATATAACAATAGAATAAAAACCATTAAAACTATAAAACTGTGATAGCAATCACAGACACAACATAAAACATTTAGGCCATTGCGTCAATTCCGGGTATCTTTCCATATTTCTGCCAATTGCTGAATGCCTGCTTGAATAGCCAGGTCTTGACCTGCTTCCTAAACTCTAGGAGGGAGGGGGGCAATCTGATCTCACTGGGGAGGGAATTCCACAAGTCCATTCAGGTGGTCCACAAAAAGGTGGCATGATAATAAATGTATATACTTAGCTCAGTGGTGGTTTACTTCTATTGAGAACAAGGTCCTTTGTACCATCACTGTACCTGGTACTGCTATCACCCAAATATAAATACAGAATTAAACTGAACCTGACCTGTGGCAAATGTTAAGAAAGGCAATCTTTAATGAATTCATGAGCATGTAGGCATTAAAAAAATGTTTCCACTAACAAATATCATGGTCACTTTTTGGATTATAATTCATAGAACTGTAGACTGATGAACCCCACAGCAGGATTTTCAGAATTGTAGTCCAAAACATAATTTTGAAGTCCTGTACAATGATCATTTCAGTAAGAAATTAGATCACTAAAGTCACTGATGAACCATAAAATGTTTGTGAATCTTTCTTTTACTTTGACATCTTCAAGACATATTGTTTGAGGAAAGCTGTATAAAAATCTGCCAACCTCTATAATTACTCCTTTGACCCTTGCGCCTACTAGAAATATGGCTCTGAGAATATGGAAGCAGCTTAGAAATCTGCTGAAGTGCACACAACAGGAGGTCAAATGTGGGGTCATTATGGAGTTCATGCCCTCCTCCTTCCTACTTGGGCAACTGTAGGTTGGGTATCGTAGAGGATATTCACAAATAACAAGTCTGCCCTAAGCAGCTGCAGCTCTGAGTGATTATGCCCAAAGAAGGTAAAAAGCATGGTTTTGTTGTCTGTTGTAATCCCAGAAGGAAGAAGCTATCTGTTAAGCAATCAAGCGAATGAAAATCTTGGGCTAACTTACAGAGCCCACAAGATTACTGGCAAGATATTACAACTGCTCCTTGGGATTTGTGTGTGTGAGTGCATGCATACACTCTATTTATAGATAGCAAGAACTTCATCTGTAGGGATAAAACATTAATTCCTGCTAGATCACGAACCTGACTGGGTGGCCTTGGCCATGCTAGATGCTTACTCTAATGTACTTAGGATTGTCTAGAGGACAAAAATCAATATGATCACGGCGTACATTATCCCAATTCTCTGAGGACAGGTGGAATACAAATGAATATGACAACTAAACATTCAGCATCTCCAGGACAGGGCTTTTGATAGAGCTCAGTAAATGTTTGCTAAGTTCATCCTGGCCTAAGAAGTGGAATTGTCACTAAGTTGCCACCCAAAATTCACTTGGATACTTGAGAACAGCCTTTTGCATCCTGCATCAGGGAGATCCTGTCTTCCTCAGTCAGCATGGCCTTTGTACGTTAAGTTGGGAATGACTGGGTTAGAATAACCGATCCACTCATCAACTAAATAACTGTATGACACATGCCCAGGTCTTCCTTTGTCTGAATGTTTTGTTTCCCTCCCTGCTGTGTCACGCACTTGGTGGATTTCAGTTTTCCACAAAAGCTTGCAATGATGTAACTATGAGATATGCCCAGGGCTTGTGAACAACTTATTTTTATACTGTGAAAATGTTTGTTTAATGTACTTTTAAATTTCACTTGACAACTTGGGTGCATGATTTGGGGTATTTATCTTTCATTCCTTATTCACCTAGGACAAATCCTGAATTCAAACCATGCATCAGAATGGTAAAATAAGACAAAAATATAATGAGACAAAAAAGTGATGGTGGTGCTATCAAGTCAGCTTCAAATTATGGTGACTTCATGAAGGGAAGACCTTCAACAGACCCTGTTTCTTACACTCCTACTCAGGTTTTGCAAACTCAGGACCGTTATTGTTGTTGTTGTTATTATTTTATTTATACCTCATTTTTTTTCTCTCCACAAAAGACTCATGGCTTCTCTGATTGAGTGTATCCACCTTTAATGCACTTTTAGTTTTCCCACTGTCTTCCATTTTATCAGGTATCATATCTTTTGTAATTAGTCACACCATCTCATGATATGTCCAAAGTATGACTGTTTCAATTTAGTCATTTTGCCTTCAGAGTTCAGGCTTAATTTGCTTTAGAATTTGCCCACTATTTTTGGCACCATGTTTAACTTTTTTTTCCTGACAGCTTTCTTCACTGTCTAGCTTTCACAGCCATAGAAAGAAAATGGAAATACTTTCACAGCCATACTATGGAATGGATGGTCCTTACTTCAGTATTTACTTTTATGACTACAATTGAGGACCAGTTCCTTCCTATCTTCCAAGTTCTTGTTTTCTTCTGATTTTTCAGCTGCAGTCTACATTTTGATTTTTGAATGGTATAGAAAAATGCTGATGTTTTTATCACCCATTCTATGTAAATAATCCATGGTCAATATTTTTACTGTCTTAGTATTGAATTGTAACCTTTGTACTTTCTTCCTTAACTTTCATTTGCATTCTTTCCAGATCTTTGCTATTTTCTGCTTTTAATGTCATGTCACCTACTAGACTTAAATTATTGATGTTTCTTTCTCCAACTTTCCCACATTTCCCCTCCAAGTCAAATCTTTTTTCCCTATGATATGTGGAAGAGAAATTTTTAATCCTTTAAGGTTTGTGAATGGAGCCCGTGGTTTAGATGCAGCACTGAGCAGATTCTGGCATGCACCCTCATTTTCCTTTAGTAATATGGTACGATGACTGATGTTTCTTCCTCCAGTTTTCACACTTCCTTTTTCAGAGTCTAATCCCAATTTTTGTATCATCTGTTCTGTGTATAAACAGAGAGAATGATAAAATGTACCCTTGTGTGATCTCTTGCTGATTAAAACCCGCATGGCAGCATTACTTTTGCACCTACAGGTTCAAACATTTCCCTTCAGATGCTGGGAGTTGCATTCTGAAAAACTGACTTCCCCATACTTTGCTGAGATCTGATACTAACTCCACAGGTGAGCTTTAGCATCGAGCAATGCACATGACCCATGAAGAACTCAAGATTGAATATCCAAAGATAACCTAGTTTCAATATTTTCAAATAATTCAATGTTATAAAGAAGACACAAAAATAGGATTTACACAAAATCAAGCCCCCTGGGAAATTATAATGCAAAAAGGAAAAAATAATAATTAAGATACTATACCAGTTACTATTACAATGGTCAATGGAAGAGGAACAAATCAAAAACTGCCAAATAAAATGGGCCAGAGATATCGGACATAGCATATACACCAATCAATGGGAAGAAATTTGGAATAAGAAAATAAAATTCACCACAGCCACAGAAATTCAAGAAAATTGGTATAAATTATTTTTAGATGGTATTATACTCCAGCCAAACTTGCCAAATTCAACAAGCACACTTCAAATAAATGCTGGAAGTGTACTGAAGAAATAGGTACCTTCATACACCAATGGTGGAAATGTAAAAAAAAAAATCAAAGAATAGTGGACTAGAATACACAAAGAGATGCAAAAAATAATACGAAGAAACTTTCCTCTTCTACCCGAAACATACCTGTTGGGTATATCCAACACAAATTTGAGTAAAAACCAAGACAGAATACTTTTTTTAATAGGGACCGCAGTAAGACTTGTCTTAACTAAAGTCTGGAAACAGAAAAAAAAATACCCACCACAGAAGAGTGGATTCTGAAGTATTTGACATAATTCAAATGGACAGTTAAACACAAAAGTTAAGAAACGTAAAAGTCAAAACAGACTGGTCAGGTCTTAGAGACTTCATTTGAAAGGATGGATACACACTTATAATGGACATACAGTAGAGTCTCACTTATCCAACGTAAACGGGCCGGCTGAACGTTGGATGAGCGAATATGTTGGATAATAAGGAGAGATTAAGGAAAGGCCTATTAAACATCAAATTAGGTTATGATTTCACAAATTAAGCACCAAAACATCATGTTAAACAACAAATTTGACAGAAAAAGTAGTTCAATACACAGTAATGCTATGTAGCAATTACTGTATTTACGACTTTAGCACCAAAATATCATGATATATTGAAAACATTGACTACAAAAATGTGTTGGATAATCCAGAACGTTGGATAATCGAGTGTTGGATAAGTGAGACTCTACTGTAATTGATGTCTGGGGGGAAAACTTTATTACTAAAATGGCAGGAAAAAAATAAGATAATAGACAATGGAAATATCAAGAACTATAGATCCTCAGAGGACAATGGGAAGTCCCTTTTTTCCTCTCTCTTTTTAATGTTTTTTTTAAATTATTTCCTTATACCTTCATCTTACTGTTTCTGCACAAAATGTTTTTCTTCGCTTTTACTGTATATATTACTTAAAACACAATAAAATTATATATAAAAATAATAATAAAAAGATACTGACATACTGATGAAAGAGTTAGACCTGTGGTGTAGAAAATGGGGAAAAGATTACACCTGCAGAAAAACCATCAAATACACTGGAAGCATAACTTGTCTATGACAAAACAGTGGACAAGTCTACATAGGGACCACCAAACGCAGTGCCCAAACATGAGTCAAAGAACATGAAAGGCACTGCAGACTAACTCAACCAGAGAAATCATCCATAGCTGAGCACTTGATGAACCAACCTGGACATAGTATATTATTTGAGAACACAGAAATGCTTGACCACTCCAACAACTATCATGTCAGACTACACAGAGAAGCCATTGAAATTCACAAGCATGTGGACAACTTCATCAGAAAGGAGGAAACCATGAAAATGAACAAAATCTGGCTACCAGTATTAAAAAAAAACCCTCAAAACTTAGAACAGTAAATAGAACATTCACACTAGTAGAACATTCACACTAGCCTCCAACTGACAAGAGTTCTTCTCTCACCCTGAACTTTCCACAAATATAAACCTTCCTTGCTTAGTTTCTCCATACCTCACAACCTCTGAGGATGCTTGCCATAGATGTGGGCGAAACCTCAGGAGAGAATACTTCTGGAACATGGCCATGCAGCCCAGAAAACATACAACAACTCTATGACAAAACAGTTTTTTTTCAGAATGTGAAGAAAGTTCTTCACATTTCTACAACATTGCCAGCGTCAACAGCTACAAATGAAAAGTTTGAAAACATACATAAGAAGCACAATGGGGCAAGAAAGGCTGACTGGACTTGAACTCTTGATTGTCCATTGAAGTTTAGTGGTGGAGCCTGATTTCTGTCAAAGCGTATTGATAGTTCTCAAGTCTTTCCAACAGGCATTGTAGTTTTTTTGTAACCACTAAATTACCAATTAAGAGTCATTTTCAGGTTTTTTTAAAGACTTGAAATTTTGTAGCTTAAATAGAAATTTGATTTAATTAAGTCTATATAAAATATAGAAAGATTCATAGAATTTAAATCATTTTATGTTATGGACCTACTCTTCCTCATTTACTAAAAAATCGTTTCATCCTCCCCCATTTTTTTCTGGATCCAGGTCTGCCCTCTGTGCATGTAGTCTCCCAATGGTGGCAGACTCAGAATTCTCCGCTACAGAACTCTACTTCATTGATCTATAGCACTCAATCACGGGACTAAATAATGTATAAGTGCCTCATTATCCTACAAATCCTAGGATTCTATTAGATGGAACCATGGTTGTTAAGATGACATTGGATAGTTAGAAACATATAGGGCAGATGTTTGTTGCCTTTCCATGACTGAGCAGTATCCAGAGTCGTAGGTCAATGTTCAACTCACTATACTACACTGGCTCTCACTGTAGACCTGCAATAAATGGTTTTTCAAGAGTTTCTAACCCCATGGCTTTGGGTATTCCAGGATAATGAAAAAATACTTATAGGTGGGAGTCAGCACTTCCTGATGAGAAAAGGAGTCAGAAACCTGCCCATCCTGAATCCTCCAAACATCATGGTCAAGTTTTAGACTGGTTCTCTAATCAATCCCAGTACTTTGGAGGAAAGGATTAGCATACCTAATGTTTGAAGTGGGTTTAGGATAATTTTATGGGGTAGTGGCGCCTTTGAAGCTTTATCTGAGTTGCTTGTTTCTCAATTGCCTCATTTACCTTAAAGTCATTTTGATTTGAGAACATGTATAATACCCCATTTATTTTCTGATCCTTTTGTTATGTTTAAAGTGTTTTTATTGCAGTTGCATCATTTCTATAGTGACACACCGAGCCAACCATATGTTAATATCACCATTGCAATACAGTAGACAATATATCAAAATTTAATCATACCTAGAAAGATAAGCAAGAAGAGATGTGATTAATTGCAAGCAATAAAGAGAAATTTGCATAGACAAGCATCACATGCTTTTAGGAGAACATAATAGCACCATGGAGTCAATGAAGTCTGAGAACACCTGCTGTGTTTGATTGAGGACTGCTACTATTTTGCCCTCTGCTGCAGTTTTTCCCTTTCCAAATTTACATACTGGGTTCATTTTACTGAGGTATTTCTTAAGAATTCAGGAAAGGAGCCCTCCTTATTGTTTCTCCACAAATATTAATAGGCTTCAAATATCTCTAATTTGGTCATGTATCTTACCCTTTGGCCAGGGAGGAGTTTGTGATTCTTATAACTTGTGTTTTAATTTTTACATCCACAATGGCTTTTGGATTTAGGTGAAACCTGAACTCTGAACCAAATCAGGCAGATTAAGACAAATTCAGGAGATGGCTCATCTGAAGCAGCTATAATTCAGATTTGAACATTTCTGAGGTTTCATTAGCAGCCTGGGTGCAGTGGGATACAAAGGCAAATGAAGTTTATCTCCAAAATAGGATCCGTTTTGCTTCAAGCTGTAAGTGTGCTAGTTTTTGTTGAAGATGTGTGCATGTTTCTGTAGTTGGGTTTGGGGCAGGGGGTCCCTTTTTATTCTTTTTGTTGCTGTTGTGTTTGTTTTATGCATATAAAATGTTTATTCAATAAAAGTATTTTTAAAGTAACTTTTCTAAGCTGTGCTAATGTCTGCTTTTTTTCCAGAGAGTGGAAGCTATTTAGATCAGAGAAACAGTAAAGGATGGACTTTATCCATACCTCCTCTATTGTATCACTGCCTAATTTCCAAATTCAGTTTCACAAGGCTTCTACTCTGTAAACCAACCAACTTCCAAACATGGGAAATCCTTATTACAATTCTCCTCCTACATCATGTCTAGTTTGACTTCCACTTTGCGCCCCTGATCCAGCTCTGCCACCCAAGCAGCAGGACTGGTTGCAACTAGAAAAAGGAATTTGGCTTTAAATTGTAGCAAGAAGTCTTGGCAGTTATGGCAAATAGTGCTGCATAAAAGTTCCTTTCAAATGTTTAGGTGTGTTGCTTTGAAGTATTGTTGATTAGAATGTTTTCCCCTTGACTATTTTAATCACATCATGAAATCAGCCCTTCGTGCTTTTGTAAAGCACTTGATTTACAGGACATTTTAATGTATTACTTCTGCCCAAGAGCCAAGTGTTTGCTCTATTCCCTTGGGCAAAATACCAAAATTGCCTTAAAGAAAATTTTATGCAATGCAAATGTTTTCAAACTTCTTATTAACTTCTATTATCCCAAATGTATGACTTACTCCCTACCCATTAACATGAAACATAAGCTTTAATGGTCTATTTGGTATCTGGTGAGGAATTGCTGTTTTTAGATGATATTATTGGGCGGGGGTGATTACTCAGGTTGCAAACTTCACTTTGCATGTATTTTTACTGGATAACTCTGTCCATTTTTAGCTATGTTTTATGGACACCTTCTTGAACAGTCTTATCCCTAGGTTCCTTTTAGAGTGCTGTTTGCCTGGTTTGCTCCCCCACACCTGAATGAATGGTCTGGTTTCATCACAAGCTCAGCGGAAACACATTGGCATTCAAATTCATCTGGCCCTGCAGATCTGAATTTGTTCAGATGAGCTAGGTCTTCTTCCCCATCCTCTCCTCCTCCTCTAGTTACATTTATGCTCCATTTTTCCACCAACAGGCTCAAGGTGGTATTCATGGCTCTCCTTCCTCCCATTTAATTTTCAAAACAACCCTGTGAGATAGGCTAGGCTGAGAGTGATCCAGCAAGTTCGTGTTTTAGTGAAGTGCTGGCATTTGGCTCTCCCAAGTCTGATGACTCTGCACCATTACAAAAGATGTTGAGCATTACATGTTCATCACATGCAGGCTTCAGTTCCAAAACCACATTGAACTTCCAGCAATTTACTTCTCTGTGATGAGGAAGATGAGGAAGTTATAGTCAGAAATCCAAACTGTAAGATTTTTTTTTCTGTGAAACATACTTTTTCTGTGAAACATACTTTGGCAGTAATGACACCCGCCACGGCAAAGCTGGCTTCACGAAAAAAGAGATGCATTCATAACTGGCCATCCCAGGATTTCTACAACGAGGCTGACTAAACTAGCCCTCTACATGAATCACCCTTTCCTTCCAGATGACTTTTTATTGCTGCTATTTTTCTCCCACCAGATGCATTCAGTTTTGACACTTTTTGTCTAAGTGAATCATAGACGGCCTTACATAAGAACCTTACATAAGGAGCCACTTCCCATCCATCGTGTCTTTCCTTCAGTACCTTCTTCTGTTAATAGCACTCATTGACTTGCTTGAATCAATTACATGCTACTTCTTTATCATTTCAAGGCCCTATAGAGGTTCCTTTCACCCATCCTCTCATAGTTTCTTGTGTTGGTAGATATGTTTATTTTATCCTCTGTTAATATTTATTTATCCTATGTGTAGCAAAATCAACCTTTGAAATTTACTTCACCCAAGTATCTTCATGCTTTAAAAAATCCACTCTTCAAGTTTGGAATGACCCAATAATGAAGCCCACTTCCACTCTAAACCATTGTTTTCTTTTTCTTTCACCGAGTCGGTGGAACCCAACTCTCAGACCTTGGAGATATGAGCAATATCCTTATTTTTAGATCTCCAAGATATTAGTCTATATGCCATAAACATCAGAGAAGTGGTACTTGGCTTGTACTACTTCAGACTGCAAGCAGGTGTTCAAAGAGATGAACAAAGAATGTTGATGATATGACACTAATATTAAACTTTAGGACCTAAATCCAGTTATTAGACCAAAGTAAAACAGATCCAAGTGTAATGATTTGAGTGTTGGACTATGACTTTAGAGACCAGGGTTCAATTGTTTGCTCAGCCATGGAAATCCACTGAAGGACTTTGGGAGAGCCACACTCATTCATTCCCAGAAAAACACATGATAGTATTGCTTTAGGGGATCACCGTAAATCAAAATCAACTTTAAAACATGCAACAACAAAAGTAGACTCATTAAGCGATGCACATTTACTAGCATTCTGTAAATGAAAAGCTCTCTTTAATCTTGGTAAATAATAATAATAATAATAATAATAATAATAATAATAATAATAATAATAACAACAACAACAACCACAACTTTATTTTTATAACCCGCCACCATCTCCCCAAAGGGACTCAAGGTGAATTACATATGGGACAGAAAGTCCAACAGACATAAAAGCAAACAATCTATTAAAACAAAACCATCACTAAAATAAAATAAAAATATAAGTATATATTATCTGTTATTGCTATTGTGTTATTGTTATACATTTGTTGTATTTTGTGTGTTTGCACTATTGAATGCTTTTGTGCCCCTTAGGGAAGATGGTAGCAGGGTATAAATAAAGATGATGGTGATGATGATGATGATGATGATGAGGATTAAATTACAAAAACTGATTCAATTAGTGTACTCTAGTTGGGACTATCCAATAGGAATCTATGAATGCTCTTTATAAGAGCATTTTGTACAGGAACTCTGTTCTCTTGGCTCCACTGAGATTCCTTGGGTGGGTTAGGGTTACCTGCTGTGGCAAAACTTTCTGCAGGCAAGTAGTATCTCATACATGATGCTCTGCACAGGTGTTCCCAGTAATTTGGTTCAGTGTTATATAGCGCTAAATGGAAAGTTTGATTTTTAGTTACAAGTTTTGCCTTTGGTCATCCAGAAGTAAATCCACAATTCAGTACAACAAAAGGCTATATAGTCAGAGCAAGGGAGAACTTGGCCCCAAGTGTCTCTTCTCACCTACTGCTTGGATCAGGAGCTACTGGTGATTGGAAGGCTCCTGGCCCTTGTCTCTTCTACCATGTAGAGATCAGTCAAATAGTTCAAGCTAAGATCAGTCAGGATATTGTCTTTGGGGAAAAGTCAAATCAGTTGAAACAAAGCACTGATTTATTGCTCCCACAAAGCCCCATGGAGATATGGATACTTTTAGTGAGCTTGATACACCATGGATATTATTTTAAGCTTCCTCCTAATTCATAGAATCATAGTGTCAGAGGAGACTACAAGGGTCATCTAGTCTAGGGCTTCTAAAAATTTTCCACTTGGGATCCCTTTTGGCCTGATAAATGTTTACATGACAGATGGGAACTCACTAATATGTATTTACTTAGACAAATGTCTCACAATAGGTATTAAAATCAAATAATTACTGACAAAAATCATTATTTGCTAGGCTTGAGACACAAACTGATTTTGTTTTCTATGATGTACAACTAAAGCATTTTCTGCACAGACCACTGTAAACACTGCATAGCAGATTCATGTTTAAAACAGCCAACATTGAGGTAAGGGGGCCCAATTTGGGGTCAGGATCCACATTTAAGAAGCAGTGATCCAGTACAATCCCCTGCCATGCCAATTCAGCACATGGTAAGCTGCTAGAGATTTTCTGAGCCATATTGCTATGCAAGGATTTAATGCTGTGAAATTTAGCGACATTTTGTGTGTGGGTACCTTACTTGCTTCTAGGTTTATTCTGCTCTATCTAATTATAGAACTGATATGAGATAGACTAGGGTAGCTTGGAAGAAGGATCCCATGATCTTAAATGGGTCTCAAGGCATGGGGTGTGGGACAAAAATGGCATGACCTGATTGAAGGAAGGAAGGAAGGAAGGAAGGAAGGAAGGAAGGAAGGAAGGAAGGAAGGAAGGAAGGAAGGAAGGAAGGAAGGAAAGGAGGAAGGTATATTTATGTTTATGGAGCATAGGTCAATGAGGCTAACTCATTGAAAGCAGACACTGTAAAAGTTTCTATATTTGAGCAGCAACTCCCATGTGTTAAAAGCAATGCTCACAACTACTTCAGAAGCAGAGATGAAGAAAATCTTGAGTTCTCTATTCAAAGCACAACTTGAAAAACTGTATTTCCGTTGACTGTGTTTCTTAAAAACAGTGTCATAGAATTAGGAAATGCCAAAGTTTCCCACTCATTTCTGTGCAACGAAGAACCAGAAAACCAGAGAAATATTTCTTCATTTTTTTGTTTTGTCTATTTTCATAACATGTTCTGAGAACTATAACTGGTACTTAACTCGTCCTATTTACTGATATTACCAAGACCCACCCACTGTGACATCACCAAGGGCCATTCTCTGCAACATCACTTGTGCCGGTCCTCTAGAACAGGGGTCCTCAAACTTTTAAAGCAGAGGGCCAATCCACAATCCTTCAGACTGTGGAGGGGCCGAATTATCATTTGGAAAAAAAAAAACGAACAAATTCCTATGCACACTGCACATGTCTTATTTGTAGTGCAAAACAACAACAACAACAACAACAATGAAAGAACAATACAATATTTAAAAATGAAAACAATTGTAACCAGCATAAACCTATCAGGATTTCAATGGGAAGTGTGGGCCTGCTTCTGGCCAATGAGATAGTCAAGTTAATTAGGATTGTTGTTGTTGTGTGACTTCAAGTCATTTCAGACTTTGGCCGACCCTAAGTCTAATTATTTATTTTTTCATTTACTACATTTATTTATTACATTTATATCCCGCCCTTCTCACCCTGAAGGGGACTCAGAGCAGCTGTATGTACATACAATATATTATATTATTAGCATAGCACAATATTAGCATTATATATTACGATATTGAACTATACCACTATACTGTAATATTATATGTAATATATAACATATAATTAATATTATTATATGGTGGTATTATCAATATTATATGTATATACAATATATTATATTATTAAAATTATATAAAATATTATATTATAAAACTGAGGGCGGGGGCCAGGTAAATGACCTTGGAGGGCTGCACCCGGCCCCCGGGCCTTAGTTTGGGGACTCCTGCTCTAGAACATCAACAAGGAACTCAGATTTTGGTCCTGAAATCTCAGGGCCTAGGATTCTCCAGAAGAGTTTTATGCAGGCAGTCTTCTGATCACCAGTAACTCCTGGTCCGTCCCATTCACTTATGGGCTTCAAAATACACTGTTATAATCATAATCCTTTAAATAGAAGCATATATATTTTATAATCATGTATACATTGACCTCATACAGGAGTCGAGGGCAGGTTTGGGAGACAAAATTATGGATTTTGATATCATAAGTTGAGGATCAGTCTAAGGAGAGGAGAAAGCATCACTGCGGCCACAAGGGCATAGACGTCCGAGGTCACTGATGCCATTTTCCTGCCCAGGCATTTTAAAAGCCTTGGTTTCTTTCTTTTTTAAGTACAGTATTAACTCTTATAAAAAAGGAACCAGCTTATTCTCTGAGTACAGCAGCTAAAGACGAGAACTTAGTATATCCTGGAAGAATCTAAAAGAAGTGCCAGCCCCATCTACTCCCTTGTTCCTCTTTTGAAGGGAAACACCAAAGAGCCCAACACAGTTCAATTTCTGCCATTCTACTCAGAGAAGGGAGTGGTACAACCCTTATACTGACACTGAGAAAAGTTGATCCAGTTTTTTTTTTGGGGGGGGGGGTTGTGTGATATTTTTTAAAACTAAATTTTCTAGACATACCTAAGTATATATAGTATATGTTTTACCCCAGGCTCTGGCTAAAGGATCTTAGCTAAAAATGAAATTGATCCTGTAGGCGTGAAGTCTTTTCAGCCTATGCCAGATCATCAAGAAAACCTTTGAATGAACCAAGTGTGGAACTTAGTGTGGAATGCAGTGAAATGTGTGCCATACTCTGCACACTTTGGGATTCTACTGCAGTAAAAGCTTTCTCTTAAAATCAGGGAAATAAACCTGTGGGCTCTTTCCTCAGTGTGATGGCATGAAAAAAAGGGGTGCCTTTGAATTCCTGTCATTATAAGACTGGACCCTTAAAGACATAGCTGAGCTTTTTAATCAGAATTAGCTATGCACTATTAACTGTCAACAGCGTCTTTGTTCCTCTAATGGGTGTCTGCTGTTGCAACACTTGTGCTTATTAACCTTTGTCAGTGACTCAGCATGTGCATCCTTCCGCTCCATAATGGAGTTTTCAAATCTGTAGCAAGTGAGCTACGGACGTCAAAATCATGTACCCATCAAAATTAAGTCTGAAAGTCTCCTTATAATTGCCAAGAGAAAGATTCAGCAAGAACTATCTAAACATCAGGTGTAATTTTTAGGTTTATTCTTTATTTCCAAGCTAGCAATGAAAATTAATATTTATTCATTTTATGTTAGTGTGTTGTCAAAGGCTTTCAAGGCTGGAATCACTGGGTTGCTGTGAGTTTTCCGGGCTGTATGGACATGTTCTAGAAGCATTTTCTCCTGACGCTTCGCCCACATCTAACACAGGACCCTCAGAGGTTGTGAGATCTTTTGGAAAACTATTCAAGTGGGGTTTATATATCTGTGGAAGGTCCAGGGTGGGAGAAAGAACTCTTGTCTGTTTGAGGCAAGTGTGAATGGTGCAACTGACCACTTTGATTATTTTATACATTGTAACAAAACCAGCAAAGAATCTTGAGGCTACTTAAAGGTAAATATGTCATTTGGCAGAAGGTTTTGTGGACTTCAGCCCATATTATCAGTTGTATTTGGAAAAGAGGTTTGTAGTCCACACAAGCTTATTAAAAAAAAACCCTCTGTTAAGCCTTTAAGGTGCCAGAAACTCTTTGTGTGTTTTATGAATAAGTATATGAGACATAACTGATGTATCGCTTTTCCAAACAATGCAACACAAATGCTCTACAATAATAAAAATGGCAGTGACCACTTCTTATTTATTATTTGTGTAGAAATATTAAATTGCTTTAATTGATGTTTTTAATAGTAGAAGTGATTTGATTTGAAATTTTAACATTATGTTTTTATTGGAGCCTATTTGAATTATATTGGAACCTGCTTTGCATTCAACTCTAGGAGAAAGATGAGATATACATCAGATACTTAAATAAATAAACAACAAAATCAATAAAATGAACCATCAAGGCTAGTTCTAAAATGTTCAACAGTACAACAGAGTTTCTAGTAAGCATATTTAGGCAAGGGAAACACAAGACAATGAAGCTCAAGATGTTATGGTACATACCCACCTATCTGAGTCAACTGGATTGGTAGTTGCATTGTCGCCATTGATGGCAGGATAACATTTTCAATATCTCCATACCACAGTCTAGTATGGGAGTTAAGAGCAGACCAGATGCTCCCAACATTGTTGCATGCCAGAACCTTGGCTCTGCTGCTCCCCCACCATCTCTATCTGGAGCCTGCTTGGTGCCCACTCAGAACAACAGATAACAATGGTCCTAAGTAATGCCTTAGTGAATAAGTAAATGGGCTACTGTTACTGTGGAGAGGATAAAAGTAATGTAGCCAAACAAGAATAATTCACTCAAATTACAAAGCGTAGAAAAGTGACTTTCTTTCAGTCAAGATTTAGGCTATCTTGCAACTCTGGTGGTAGTAGTGGCCCCCATATTGGGGGAGACAATGAATCCCCTCTTAGTTTTAAAGGAGCTATCCATCATGCATCTATTCTGGGGCCAAATTTCAGCACCTTGGACAGATCCTCCAAATTTCAGCCAAAATCCCTGTCTATTTGGGCTAATGTTGTAAAATAAATGCTTTTCTTTCTCACTTCTCAAGCAGACAGAATATGGTAATTAGCAGGACAGTTCCTCTTTCTCTGTCTTCTGTATGTGCAATGTACATCCATATGCAGAGAGATGTAACATGTGTGTTCAAAGTTGAATTTCAAAACTTTAAAAGTAGTAGTGGTACAGTACTTTTTATCTTGAGATTTATATAATGTATTCCTAGTGCTGATTTTTAACCACTTTGAACTGATAAAAGGTAATGGTCTACAAGCAGTTCTATCAAACACTTGTCTGCCTTTCTATGTCCTGCACCTTAGATCCTAAAACTAAAGACAATATAGTTTGAAGTTGCTTTATGAACATATACATAAAATAATTTCAAACTGCACTGTCTCTCCCTCTGATTCCATAAAGGATCATACCGGCCTAAAGGGGGAAGAGGCACCTTCTATTCATACTATACAATGCTCCTGGTCGCAATGAAATATTCTCTAAGATACATGCATTCACATACCCACAAGCATGCACATACTCAGACATGCATCCTTCCATGCCAAAGTTTCTCAACTGTACTTCTCCAAATATTCTCAGCTTCAGCTCCCACAATTCTTAACAGCTGGTAAGCTGGCTGGGATTTCTGGAAGTTCAAAATACTTGGAGGAACACAGTTTGAGAAACACTGTTCTATGCTCTTCCTGCTAGCACCATAATTACTGTCTGATGAGAATACAGTGGTCATCTACTCCTTAGCTGAGAACAAGCTGGCCTTGGTCCACTGTGTGATGCCAATCCATCCCTTCACATCCCAGATGAAAAGTAGAACATTAAAAATAACATTTTTAAAACACACACACTGTTTTCAAATGTTTGTTAGCCATAATGCTCCCCCTACTAGGATTCTGTCTATAAAGCCTGTTCCATATATTAAATATAACTAGAGTGCATCAACCTAATGTCCACATTGGAGACGCTGAAGGTGGTTTGGAAGGCTTGCTTCTGGATGATGTACATAGAAAGTTGCCTGTACCTTGGGAAGTCAGACTTGGCCACGGTGGTCCACGCTCTATAGTCTATTCTACATCTCGAATAGACTATTGCAATGCACTCTACATGGGGTTGCCTTTGAAGACTATTTGGAAGCTTCAAGTAGTCCAGCAGGCAGCAGCCAGGTTCCTTACTGGATTGGGGCACAGGAAGCACACAACCCACCTGTTGTGTCAGCTCCACTGGCTGCCAGTTTGTTACTGAGCACAATTCAAAGTGTAGGCTTTAGCCTATAAATCCCTAAATGGTTCAGGTCCAGCTTACGTATCCAAACACATTTCCCTTTATGAGCCAGTTAGAGCCCTAAGATCGGCCGAGGAGGTCCTGCTCTTGGTCCCGCCACTGTCACAGGTGCAATTGGTGGGGATGAGAGACAGGGCCTTCTTGGGGGTGGCCCCTTGGCTGTGGAACCCCCCCTCCCTCCTGGTGTTTAGAAAATAACTTAAAAACAACTTAAAACTCCCAAACAAGCATTTTGGAGTGATAATAACATCTAAGCAGATAGATGACAACCTTGGGATCAGTGCAGTGTCTAAATGTCTAATATATTCTAGATCTATGTCTGAAAGTTTTATAGTTTTAATGGTTTAATTTTTAGCTATATGTCATTGTTTTAAGCTTGTGGTGTTCTGTTTTATGTGAGGCACCCTGGGGGTGAGAAAAGAGGTATAAAATGCAATAAATACATAAATTATCAGAGCATACTACTGTCTAGTTTAGCATTGTTAAATCTGACTGGCAGGAATCTTTCCTCTTCTTATGTGGCAATCCTAGACCCAGTAGTTTCCCATCAACAACCTGAAACATTGCTTGGCTTCCAAAATCAGACAAATCTATGTCTGTGTTTGTCAGGACCCAGGCTGCAGAGCACCAATAACCATACGCAGAGGCCAGAATCTATCTAATATCTTTATTAAAGAAATATATAAAGTCAATAAAAACAAGTGTAGAATATAGTTCAGAAGTAGACCTTTCAGGAAAGGTCAAATATAGTCCAGGAAAACAATGTCCAATATATGATATTAAAGTCCAAAGTTATAATCCACTTCACCGAAACACACACTATTTGACAAGCAATAGTGTGGGGAACTGTCCATAGTCTTTGAGGCTTAAGGTAAATCCGAAGGAAAGGAAAACAAGGCTGGAATCCGAGAAACAGGGTCCGTGGTTTAAAACGCAAGGCAAGGCAAGACTTGAGACTTGGCAAGGTCCAACTTGAAACAAGGCAATCGTGGAACAAGAACTGAGTCCATAGAAATCCGTGGAACAAGGCAGGGCTGGGAACTTGATTCAGGAGCTGGGAACTGGAGTACGAAGTCTACACACGATCTCACTCCACGAGCTGACGAATTGACTCCGCAAGGCTTCCTTCGAGAGCAAACACCTAAATAGGATCTTGTTTTCCCGCCAAAGAGCACTTTCTCTGGGGAACAAGAAACGAAAGCCATTCTGTGTCCAGATGTTTGACTCCTTAAAGTTTCCCAAGGGAAACAGACTTAATCAGCTAATTGTCTGGCAGCTATCCTGGTGCTCCGGCGAGTCGCCTCACGAGCGCCTCTTTGTTGATTATAATAATCCCGGCGAGAAAATGGGGGAGATTTCTGCTCAAGGCTTGTTTGGCTGACTTCTGGAGGGCAAATATCCTGCAGGTGCAAGGGCTCCAATTCTGGCTGAAACGGTGGGAAATCCAAGTTTTCCTCTTCATCTGTCACAATAATACTAGGAACAGGACTACATGGCCCATGAGACATCACAGTGTTTATGTACATTTGCATTTGCTTTGTTCTGCTCTTATTTTTTCTTAAAATAGTGTTGAAAGCATGTGTGGATTTTTAAACGGGTGTATCATAAAATAAATGGGAACCAATAACATCTATTTACAAATTTTGTCATCCATTTTAAGCCTAAATATATGATAGCTAAAATACAACTAATAATAATAATAATAATAATAATAATAATAATAATAATAATAAAAAAAAAACTTTATTTATATACCGCCCTATCTCCCGGATGGGACTAGTACTTGGAAGGGTAGCTTGGAGAGACTAGACAAGATCCTGAAATGTAAAGCTATTTCACTAAATACCAAGAACAGTCCATGCCATCCTTTACCCCATGTCTATGTATGATTGTGAAAGCTGGACAGTGAAAAAAGCTGATAGGGAGAAAACCAACTCATTTGAAATGTGATGCTAAGGAAAGGTTCTACAGCTTCTATGGACTGCCAAAAAGACAAATAAATGGATCCTAGAGCAAATCAGAACTGTACTGTCCCTAGAAGCCAAAATAACTAAGCTGAGGCTGTCATAACTTATAAATATCATGAAAAGACAATAATATTTGGCAGGGTAAAAGTCAGTAAAAAACAGGAAGACCACATTCCAGATGAATAGACTCAGTGAAGGAAGCTACGTCCCTGAATCTGCAAGAGCGAAGCAGGGCTGCTGAGGACAGGGTGACTTGGAGGTCTCTCATTCATAGAGTCACCTTAAGTTGAATTTGACTTGACAGCAGCTAACAGCAAGAATGATAGCAATACTTCTCCCCTATAAAGGCTTTGCCTATAAACTGCACTATCTCTTTCTTCATGTCTGCCTTTCACAGATACGATTAACAATTCATTTTCTCAGAATATGTGGGAAGCTGTTTTTATGGATCTAGAATAAAAAGTGTATATATTTCTAAAAGATATATTCACCTCCCTTATATTTTCTCTTTGACTCTCTAAATTACTAGTTATCTAATCCTTCTATTATGCTATCAAAACCTTTTATGCTATCAACATATTAAACATTTTAGTGGCCTCACCCAAGTACTTGTATTTATTTATTTATTGCACTTATATTTTCCCCTTTTCTCGCCCCTAGGGGAACTCAAAGTGGTTCCATAATCAATGGCAAACATAATCAATGGCAGAATTCAATGCCTTACATGTATAAAACAACACATATCAAAACAACAACAATGACAATAGATTCAAACCACTAAAAGATGCAATTGGACAGGTAAGCTGGACTGGAACTGTTTAGGGATTTATAGGGCAAAGCCAGCACTTTGAATTCTGCTCGGTAGCAGACTAGCAGCCAGTGGAGCTGACGCAACAGGGGGGTTGGATGCTCCCTGTACATAGCATTACAGATCTATCAGTTTAAGTGAAACAAGGAGCTTTACAAATAAAACAAACAAAATGATTTTTCCAAAATTTTGCTAAAAATTTGGAGTTGAAATAACTGATACTAATTTACCAGTCAATTGGGGGAGAACCTATTAACTGGGAATTTCCAGATCAAACATTTATGCTGCAATAAACTGATTGAGAGCTTTTAAGCCTCAGTCATTTGGCTTCAGTCCCTCTACACATTCTGCAACAAAAGGATAACATCAGGAAGTTATAAAAATAAATTAATTTGTTTGAAGCAATTCAAATATGAGATGGAGAGTGGGAAGGATGCCCAAGTACTTGTTATGCACAGAATATATACAATGAGATCCTTGACCAGATATTGTATTTGACAAATTCTGACACTGTGTTTGGTAAATTCTGATACAGTGCAAACCATTATTTACCTAAGACTATTTGCATTTGCTCCATAGCTATTTATGTTTATTATGCAGAAAATGTGACACAAGATTTGGGATTACTGGTACCTCATTCATTTCAACCCAATAGCATCATAATGATCCGCAACCTCAACTCCTTTCAGATACCAGCTTTTCATGAAAATTAGGGGAAATGAAGTGGGAATTTATAAGAGATGCATGGGGGAAAGTGAGGTACAATATAGTTACCACTTCACATTAGCTGGGGTTGGATCACAGGTTCTCTGTGAAAATGGGAAAATGGCAAATGCAAAACTGCTACGTTTTACCTAGGAATCTCTAAGCTCTGTAATGTGACTCTATGGTCACCTTCTGTCAGAATTTAACTATAAAATTGTGTTGGAGGACCTACAAATACTTTAAGAAATGTTATCATTAGGAATCTAGGTATTCCAGTGCAACTCTGGCAGAAGTTGATCATAGAGTCACACTGGAAGTTCTAGAGAAAACATATTAACCAAATCCATGAATAACCAAACCCACAAAAGTGAAACTCAAAATTGTGGAGGCTGATTGTGTTTTTTCAATGGAAAATATAGTTTCAGAAGTAGTAATCGGCTGCATCTATCACATGATCACCTACTGTTTCACATTTACACGTGGTTTCATATTTACAGTTCTCTGTGAGCAGGCCTGATGATCACTGCTGGTGGCCAGTGTGATTAGCAGTTTCCCAAAAAGTGGCATAACATTTCTAACCTTTGAAGTCTCCTGTGCTTCAAAGAACATCCCATCACAAATAGAAAGCAAAAATGGGAATGAGACATGAAAGCGGCCTAGCTGTACACTTTCCCAGTTCAAATTGATTTCAGCCAGTAGTTTTGCAAAATTTCACAAGTGCCCACAGAATTTTGCAACACTATAAACTGAAAAATCCATGAATTTCCTGTCCACATATTTGGCATCTTTAAGACTTATAGTGCTCTTTTTAAATGCAGAACTTAATATAACGGGGAAAATGGTTTGATCAGTTTTCAGTTCACACCCAATGCAATAGCCATAAGCAGTATGCTTACATGATTAAAAATGCTCATGCTTTTATTCATATTTAAGAAGCCCAGGCATCATCGTGGATCGCTGTTTATCATCCTATGTAGAACAAACATGCAGCACCTCAAGAGTACTGTATTTGATAAATTCTGATACTTGTACTGCAAACCTAAGTTCAATCAAAAGTGCTTATTATTTAAAAGAGAAGAAACGTGATTATAGGAATCTTGTTTGTTTAGAAGCCAATAGCCTAATGAGACATATTAATGGAATATCAGCTTTCTTTTTCACTTCTACACACCAGCCTTTTATAAAAATTAAAGAGAAATGAAGTGAAGGATGTAATTATTCAATGCAATTGTATTATGAGATGTCACATAGTTTTGCGCCATTCTCCTCCCCACACCTGGACAAAGAAGCAGCCACACTTGTTGCTATTCCTTTAGTCTTATTTCCATCTTACAAATAAAATGATAGCATTTATCTTTATAAATAGCTATACTTACAGAAAACCCATGCTTGAGATGCAAGCCTTGTTCTGTATTTAACTGAGATACAGAGTAATGGTTAATTTAGCTCAAGTTACTTGGTCTTTTTTTTTTTTTTACTGTAATGACTCATTTTTGTTGGAATCTATGGACTTATAATCTCTAAAAAGGTTAGAAAAGACTACTGGTTGAAAATCTCTTATCTAAAATATTTGGGACCAGAAGTGCTTTGGATTTGGAATTTCCCCCCAGATTTTGTAATATTTGCATAATGAGATGGATTCTAAACATAGAATTCATGTATGTTTCAGATACATATTATACACACAGTCTAGAGGTAATTGTATACACAGTATCTTAAAATAATTTTGTGCATGAAACAAACTGTGTGTGCACTGAACCATCAGAACGTAAAGGTGTTACTATCTCAGTCACCCCTGTTTTGGATTTCAAAACTCTAGGACAGGTGCTCAACCTGGATTTAGTATATGCATTCATATCTGCAGGCTTAAGGTAAAAGGTAAAGATTTCCCCTGACATTGTGTTCGACTCTAGGGGTTGGTGCTCATCTCCATTTCAAAGCCGAAGAGCCTGCGTTGTCCATAGACACCTCCAAGGTCATGTGGCTGGCATGACTGCATGGAGCGCCGCTACCTTCCCACCGGAGCAGTACCTATTGATCTACTCACATTTGCATGTTTTCGAACTGCTACGTTGGAAGAAGCTAGGGCTAATAGTGGGTGCTCACTCTGCTCCCCAGATTCAAACCTGCAACCTTTCGGTCCACAAATTCAGCAGCTCAGTGCTTTAACATTCTGTGCCACCGAGGGCTACAGGCCTTTTTGGGGCCTCGTTATCTTTTTATTGGCCACTATCAAAACACTTTGCTATTGGAAAACATCTTCTCAATATGCAGGGATCATTAACAATCCAGTCAGATACTTTCTGTTGAAAATTAGTTACCTAGCAGAATAGATGCTGTGTGGTTGTTGTTGTTATTATTTGCCATCAAATTGGCTTCAACTTATGGTAACCTATGTATGAGAAATCTCAAGAGTCTGGGTCATGGATTCTGCAGAGCAACCCATATAATCGTGATACCATGTGGATCCAGAATATGTTCTCACAGTCATTTATGGACCCACCGCCAAGACTCTACCTCTGCAAGACACTCATAGTCGGCCACAAGTGGTTGCTTATGATGATAGCAGTGATGGGAAAGTCTCTAGATGCAAACACCACCCTCATCATCCCTTACTATTAGCTAGTCTGGCTGTGTGGCCTATAGGAAGTTCCAGTTCAAAATCTGGGGGGACATACATTCTCCACTCCTACCATATAGGATTGGATGAAAGGTGGCCCATGTGGCTACGCAATACCAAGACTGGAAGAGTGATGTTCCAAGATACCAACTTAAGTCGCTCTGCCCAGGTCACAATGCCAAAACTATATACATAGATGTTCTAATGCTATGAAGGGTAAATGGAGGAGGAAATAAAAGGAGAGTGCATATTTGCTGTGGAATATACTGAAAGCAGTCTGGATAATTATTCTAGATCTCCTCCCTGTCACTATTTAGTGAAACTACCACTCCTGGTATTTTAAGGAAACTGGATGATATGCAGCCTTTCAACCCATCAAAGTAGTTCATTGATTAATGTTTCTAACTTATAAAGACCTATTAAATTGCTGTGTCCTACTTTATGATGTGAGCAACATTAAAAATTCCCCATAGGAACTAGAACAGAATCTTGTGAAGTGTGCCAAAACTATTATCAAATCTTTATTGGCCTGAACCACAACTTCACTGAATGACTTCATCTATAGCTGAGCTCAAAGAGGAGTCAAACTAAACTAAGTTTGACATCCTAATTCACCCACATACTTCTCAGTTGATTTCTCCTCACCTACCTACTACACCCCATAGTGAAATGTTGCACCGACATGTGGGGATGGGGAAAGGAGGGCAATTGGCACCATTAAATTATTGCAAGCTGATTCCAAATTCTCCCAGTACTAATACTTCTGGTAATATAAAGTATTCAAAGAGGACTTGTTCAAAACATTTTGTTATCTGAGACAATGAACAAGATGGTACCCTATGTACAAAAGCCACGTGGAATGGCAACTAAGGATCTATATTGTAGAATGAGTGCAATTTGATCCCATCACAACTGCTATGGCTCAACACTATGGAATCTTGGGGTGAGTAGTATGGTGAGGCACCACCACTCTTTGGCAGAAAGGGATATAGACTTCATAAAAAGGCGATGCTAAACTGTATTCATTCTATAGCATAGATGGACCCTGAGCTTTTCCTCAAAACTGATGAAGGCATAGTATCCCTCACTCCATTCAAAAGCTATCTCTAGGGCTGCAGGGACTCTAAATTTCCAGTCTTTTTTTGCCTAGGGCAAAAGGATGTTCAGGTGGTGTGCTATTTTTAATGCAATACATGTCAAATGCATTATTTATTTTTAATCAATGTGTTAATTGAATTGGTTTTTTAAGTTGGTCCTGACAAGCTGTCTTAATCTGGACATACAAGGAACAGAACAATGTCAACCTGCAGTTGTTGATAGGCTGTTGCTGCCATTTTGTTCCACCTCTTCCTCTCTTAATACGTAATACATAACTGTAGATCCATAGAAAAAAGCAGTAAGCTAATTCTCATTTACCAGTTGTGTCCTTAACAACAATGTAGCCTTCCAAAATTCAAGCAGTTATGAGGCATGGCAGTTTAAAGCTCAACTGTTCTGAAACACTTGACCACAAGTGGTTACATGCCCTTAAGTTGCAAAAAAGAAGAAGAATGGGGTGGAGGTGGAGAAAAGGTCTGTCTTGCTTCCTCTTCTCTTCTCAAGGATCCTGTCCTTTAGTCCTTCTGTAGGGTTGTTTGGCAATCCAGCATGGAAACAAATGAGTATGACATCGCATATAGTTTGTGGTTTAATTTACCCAACAACAGCTCTGTGGAATGAGTGTATTTCTTTTGCCTTTGCACACCTCACCCTCCCTTAAAAAAGAAGTGCAAGACAGAGAACATCTGGACTCAGTGCAAGGCAATGAACAACAGTATTGAATTTGCATGCAAAAGGAGTTGACATGCTATTTTTGAAAACACCTCTAACGTGATATGGAAAGTTTCAGAAAGGCTGCCTCCATATTATGTATCTTCCATGACTTTGATCTTGCCCTATAAGCCTTATATATCACCTGTCACATCAGCACTTTTAATCTTGTACCCATTACTCTGGCCCGGCCCAGTTCTATTGTGTTTTAGCGTATTGTTATTGCTTGTGGTTTATACTGTTTAATTGTTTTTAATTTGCCTTTGTTTTGTATTGTTATATTGTGTGTTGAGGCCTTGGCCTTTGTAAGCCGCATCAAGTCCTTCGGGAGATGCTAGCGGGGTACAAATAAAGTTTAATAATAATAACAATAATAATAATAATAATTCAGAATAACTATTTTCAGCATAGCTATACAATACCATATTTCAGAGCAAGGCTGGGGAACATAATGCTCTTCCATGTATAGGTAGACCACCTATACATATAGGTAGGCTATGTATAGGATGCCCACACATTCCAGAGTTTTAATGCTATGATTCAACTTGAGCTCCCATGAGGTGCAAGATCACCATGCATGATGGAACCATATCAGTTAAAAGCTCTAAGGCTGTGTCATGTGTCATCAGTCTTAGACAATAAAAACAATATTGATAAACAACAGAAACTGCAATCGAACAATAGTGATGTGTTATGGGACATGCAGCCCAACAGAAACACACATTTCCCACCTCTGTACGCTAGAAATATATCAAAATGAAGCTGCATTTCTTTCTTTCTTTCTTTCTTTCTTTCTTTCTTTCTTTCTTTCTTTCTTTCTTTCTTTCTTTCTTTCTGATAAGAGCAAGTCATTTATGTTGTGCTTGCTATTGTAACTCTTAATACTAGTTTAAAAAAAAAAACCCAAAATAGATCCCAGTTCACCCATTTGACACACAAGCAACCTTTTCAGCGTCCTTATTCACATGCACACAACATAACCCACAAGTGTCCCAGTTTGGCAGTGGAGCCCCTGGTGGCGCAGCGAATTAAACCCTTGTGTCAGCAGGACTGCTGACATGAAGGTTGGGTTGCTGGCCTGAAGGTTGCCAGTTTGAATCCAACCCAGGGAAAGCACAGATGAGCTCTCTCTATCAGCTCCATCTCCATGTGGGGACATGAGAGAAGTCTCCCACAAGGATGCATCAAAACATAAAAATATCTGGGCATTTCCTGGGCAATGTCCCTGCAGATGACCAATTCTCTCACACCAGAAGCGACTTGCAGTTTCTCAAGTCGCTCCTGACACAAAAAGTGACCATTCTAATAAAACCTCCTTCATCTCACTTTTTCATCTGCTTTTAAAAGGTTCCAGTTGATTTCTCTCTCTCACCTTCCCCCTTTGTCCTAGGCTTATTTCAGTTGTTGCACACTGAATTCAAAGCACAAAAGTAGTTAGCACTCAGGCAAGCACTGTAGAGCAGAATCTTGCCCTTCCCTGTAGGCTCTGGCAAAAACAAACTGCTGCAACCTCCCCCAGCTACTGTGTTCTTCCTCATTAATACTTTTGCCATCTTGACACATTTTGATGTTGCTTGGCTACACATCCCAGTCTTCACCTGGCATAAATTCTATATGCAGTATACACAAATATGCACTTCACAAGATTAGGCGTTTTCCTATGTTGCATATCAACAATATGTCTGGCAATGCTTTGCCCTATGTCAGGCCCACATGACCTTTCAAGCAGCCATGAATCAGAGGGCTTTGTGTCATGCAGGCTTTTCCTAAACCATTCAGCTACAAGCACTCTTTGCCAGGGATCAATGAGATATTGCAAGCTGGCTTTCCTTTTTTACCCAAACAAATTGTGCCAATGAACACTGTAAGAATCTGATATAGTAAGAAATAATTTCTTCTGGGTCAGATTGTGGGCTTTCAAACCCTCCAGGAGCTCCTTCATATTGTACAATTCTAGCACTAGCATTCCAAGGTGACATGTACTGGAATCCTTGGGCTTGTATAGTTTGGGAAAACACATCAAAAGGAATTCTCATAGCTCCATCAATCAACAGCAGATTTTGGAAAGTGTTTTATCTTATTGGGGAAGATGATTTAAACACACAGTGCCTATATATCTGCTTCTTTGTCCTACACTATTTTCATAACCTGAAAAACAAACAAACAAACAAACAAACAAAAGACACGTAGTTGTAGCATATGATTCCATGTTGCTATTATCATTTGTTCTGTTTGTACTATTTATAAGGATGAAAAACACTAATTATGAATAATGCTAACAACGGCTCTGTCTTTCAAAGCAACTTGTAGTGCAGTGATTTTAGTCACAAGGAAAAATAATTAATGCTGGAAACTGCCACCTATCTTCCAATAGTCAGATCACTAGCTTATCTTGTTAATATTGTACACTATACTGACTGGCAGGTATTTCAGGCGAGAGTGCTTCAGAGATCGTTTTTCCCAGTTCTACCTAAAGGTTTCAGGGTCTGAAGCTGATTCCTTCTGCTAGGCACGTCCTCTAACATTGAACAATGGTCTTCCCCTGACAAAAGGCTGATATGGATAGATGAGAAAAATTTGGAAGTATTCCCATGATGAGACATTTGTGCTGACATGTGCAAGGCTTGTTTCCTCCAAAAAAAAAAAAAAAGCTCTCAAAGGCCTGTTGGAATAAAGGGACTTTACCTGCTTGAAAAAAAGTTGGGCTGACTAGCAGGAATTCCCCGAAAGGGGTTCAGGAAATTTGAGAGACAGGTGGATGCAGTATGCTCCCACAACAAGTCCATTCAGAGTTATGCTCAGAGAAAGGCAAGACATGAGGTGACTGCCCCCGTTCTTCTCCCCCAATCCACGGGCTGTCCTCTTGGCATTATGCCAGGAGGAAGGCAAAACAGGCAGTGCCTAAGAGTGCTCTGGAAGGCTCTCAGCTGCCTTGTGCCTTCCTCGAGCTGATCTCCCGGCATAAGGATGGGGGCACTTGCACCGCCCTTATGCCGGGAGGAGGATGAGTCACACGGTGGCTGAGGGTGCTCCAGAGGGCTCTCAGCTGCTGCATGCCTTCCTCCCTCATCTTTTTGGCATAAGGATGTGGTGGGCCACCATATCCCTACACCAAGAGGACAAGGAAAATAGGGAGGGCCTGCGGTAAGTGCCCAGGAGGCCTTTGTTTGCCCATGCCTGGGATATACAGTCCCCCTGACATATTCATAAATTCTGTCCACTGATTTAACAATGCACTTCTTGATCTGCCATGATTCTAATTCTACCATTAAAAGAGAGATAAGTTATTTGGAATGTTTTGATTTTGAGGGAACTGTTGTCGACCGCGTTTTAGGGGATCGGGGCCCTTGAGGAGAGACCCGATCCGGTCCTGAGAGAACGGACCTTGGCGGAGCCAATAGGAAAATATGAGCCGCAATACAACCTGAAGCCGAAATGAAGAAGGTCCGCCAAAGTTGAAGGAAAATCCGCCAAGGAGTCTTTATTGAACAATTCAGCTGAAGACGACCCTAGTAGCGATCACTCGGTCCACTAGGGTACCATACAATCAAAATAAAGCCATATTTATACAAAATTTCAGTCTGACAGCCCTTTGAATTTCCCGCCCTGCTCCCCCGCCCATCTGATCGTTGATAGGCTAGAAGGTTGAACGAGGCGGGCTTTCGTTTCCCGCCTTGCTCCGTTGGCCCAATAGGAAGCTGCCTTTTGTCTCTACTCGGGCCAATCAGGAAAGAGAAGGCGGGAGTTATTGAAACAATGAGGTGACAGGGCAGGAACTGTCGGATTAAGTCCTGCTAGACCGATTTCTAAAGGGTGATTAATGGCAGCAATCAAGGGTGTCCGGGTTTCTGTCATGTATACAGATTTTAGATATGCCTTGGGGTGTCAGAGGTGGAAGCAAAGATGGGTGGTGATGAGCCATATTGACAGGCTCCGCAGGGGGCCTTCCTGAGGTGTCCTGGATTTTTCCTTTGGGTGAGATATGACAATGTTTGCCTTGGGGCGAATCACCTTTAGGTCAACACTCCGAATTCGGCGACTCAAGCCCTATATTGTCCATGCAATTTGAATTTGATTGGGTTTAGCGGTGGCAGATTATCCTTTTGTTTTTGGGAAGGGAAGCCTGGGTCATAGGAAATGGGATAAGTTCTGGGGTTCAGGTTGAGTTCAAAATATTTCCTATTTGATTTCATGACCTGACAATTATATGAAATAAAATGAAAAATAAAATAAAGTTGGAATATAAACCATGCTGGGAAAAATACATATTTTCCGGGGATCCCAAAGAGTACAAATACATATAGGCAGATAGATAGATTTCATGGAAATAAGGGAGAATCCATAAAAGTGAGTTACATTGCATAAAGGGGAATCATGAATGATATAAACAATTGAAAATATTTGATAAGAACGAAGTTCATAACATCTGGAGAACCCAGCATGGAAATTCATAAAAGTGGAGTTTTTGCAGCATGATTTTACAATTCATGAAGTTAGCCCAACGATTAGAAATTCATATAACAGTGATTCATGAGGGTGTCCAGGTTCATAGAATATGAAAATTCACGGATACATTGGGAAAAGAGTTCATCTGTGGTGGAAGGAATTCATAGAAATAGCATGGGGAAGAGGTACATGTGAGTTGCAGTCTTTGGAAGTATAGGATTTCATAAGTTCAGGGGTAGGTTTGGGGAAGAGTGTTCTTCTCATTCATAAAATTATGAAGGTGTGAATGAAACGTGGAGGGCGCCCGTCCAGGCACCCTCCTGGCAGCTGTAGAGAGGGTGAAGGTCCTTGGAGAACTATGTCTCCCCAGCGGGAGAGCGATCCCCCATCCACAGTTCACAGAAAAGGACCAGTGATCTCTTAAAACCATCCCGCGGGTCGCGGGGAGAGGAAAGTCCGGGATAAGGCTGGAAAAGAGCAGTCTGGCTTGGAAAGAGCAGTCGGTTCCGTTTGACAGTCAGCTGATGAGGTGCCGAGAACTGGACCGATTTTGGTTCCGCTGGTGGTCCTTGGGTCAGGAGCCTTAGGAAGGGTTAGAACTAAAAGAAGAGCATGCTAGGGGTAATTTTGATAAAGATATGAGCCAATTTGTATCGTCCGCCGTATTAACCTATGGCGGAGGAGCCTCAGCCAGAGTTTAAAGGACGGACGGGTTAGAGAGAGAGGGAGGGGGAGGATTGCATGTAAAAGAAGGAGTCAGGGAAAGACACAAAATAACCAGATAGAGAGTGCTACTGTTATAAAATGTATGCTACTTTTATTGGGGGGATTTGTTACATAGTTCAGGGAAGGGGAAAGTGAAGAAAAAAGATCTTTTAATAATAGTCTGCTGCGGTCCCGCTCTGTTCCTTTTACGATGGATCTGCGGAACTCTCCGCTGCGGGTTCAAATCAATTTGAATGCTGGCGCTTCGGACATCAGAACCATGTTAGCTCTTAGTAACCACCGCATTCCTTTTCAAGCCCCACAAAAAGCCTTTTTAAAAAATCTTCTCTTGTTAAGTCTGAGCTCATTCTAAGTGTTAGCTTTTCTGACTTTCCCCTACAAGTATTGGCTAGTAACTTATATTCTTCTTTGGTGATTGTTTCCCTTCTATAAAAAAATCTCCACTCATCCAAACATTCTTTGTACATCCACTCTGGTTCCTTTAGATATCTCTCACTTTTCTCTGCCTTAAAATTGTTTGGAACGGTGCCTTCATTGTTTCATCTTTAAGAAACACCTAGGTATCATAAACTCCCTCCTGCCTTGAGTATTTCTGACCTTGGGATCTTAACCAGTATTACCCTAAGCTTACTGAAATGGGCTTTCTTGAAGTCCAAAGAGAGCATCCACTTTCATTTGTCTTTCCCTTTCTGCTATAACAAATCCTAAGAGGATATGAGTTGTTGGGAGGATATATTACAGAAGAGAGCCATTATTGCTTCAATAAGCTTACTGAAGAAATGGTAGGGCATATAACTATCAGAACTAGGTTGGGGGGAGTGGAAAGCATGAGAAAGAGCTATGCTATGCCCAGCCATATAGGCTTTGCCTATATCAGAGAATTTCATTATATGAGCTATATAGCTATTGTTACTCAGTGCCTTCAAGTTAGTCTCAACTTTTGGAGACCTTACCATGAGGTTTCTTGACAAGATTTATTCGGAGAAGGTTCCATTGTTTTCCTCTAAGGCTGAAAGAGTGACTTATCCAGGATCATCCAGTGGGTTTCGATGGCTGAATAGATATTGGAACCCTGATGTTTTGGGGTGCAAATCCAGCTCTCTAACAACTATGCCACGAAGGCTCATGGAACCTATAATATTCATCAGTATATAAAGATGCGAGTACTGAGAATCCACTGAGAATCCAAAAATTGGATGTAGAGGAGAAACTCATTGTTGCTCCTATGTATTTCTATTATAAGATCTTCAGCTGAGGCTCTAGCAAGTGCAAATCCAAATCCAAAAAGAGAATGTGGAAGAGAAAATCTGCTCATGTAGTTAGACTTTGCCCACTGCAACCTCAAAAAAAGCTTTTCCAAGGAGTTGGAAATACTAAACTGAGTTATGAGTGAGAGGAGGAATCTAAAAATCAAGAGGATGCAGCTTGTGGTTTAGAGAGGGAATGGCCGATTGGAAGAGCAGCTCTATGTTCACAAAAATCCATCACCATCAGATGTTTAAGTATCTAAAAAGAATTGGTGCTGTCTAATGGGGGGAAGCAAGACTTGCTCATAGGGGTAGATTACAAACAAAAATAATCACAAATCATTTCAATTTACAGAATCAAGTGCTTTAGTAAAGGTAAAGGTTTTCCCATGTCATTGAGTCTAGTCATGTTCGACTCTAGGGGTTGGTACTCATCTTCACTTCTAAGCTGAACAGCTGGTGTCGTCCATAGACACCTCCAAGGTCATGTGGCTGGTATGACTACATGAAGCACCATTACCTTCCCTCCGGAGCGGTACCTATTGATTACCCACATTTGCATGTTTTCGAACCGCTAAGTTGGCAGAAGCTGGAGCTAACAGTGGGAGCTCCCCCTTCTCCCCTTTTGGTCAGCAAGTTCAGCAGCTCAGTGGTTTAATCCACTGCACCACTGGGGATTCCTATGTAAATGCTCTATGTAAGGAAAAATTACATGTTTTCATCCCTTCGCAACTTGCTTTTCCATTCCGTCATCATTTAAAAAAATTTAAATTTCAAGACTCCTCTGCTTCTTATCTGGAAGTATATTCCTTTTGAAACCAATCCCTTTAGTCACAAAGAAATCTGCTGAGGGTCACTACCCATTGTATTCATTTGAAAAATGTGCTTCATCTGGTCTTTTAAACAGATTCAGTCTCTTTGATTCACACTGCTTTTCTGAGAGCAATACTCTGAAGCAGGTTGATTCATACAACCCTTTGAAGGCTCTTTGTTTATTTTACTTTACTGTATTTTTCAAATTTAAGAATCTTTTTTTCCTGTTTTGTGTTCTCTTGTTTTGGAAGACATGAACAATGATAATTAAAGATAACACCAGAGCTCATTTATCATAAACAACATAATTCCTTCTTGACAGGTATTAAATACATTGATATTTTGGGAAAATCCTGTGCTTTATCCAAAACCTGTATCTCCCAATGGCTTTCATACGGTTCAATACATGAGATATGACTCTACACCTTAATTATTCAAGTGCGGTGATGACATCGATTGTGGTTGCAAGCAAGCAAAGAGATTTCTGGCATAAAAAGCACCACCTACAGTAAATGGAAATTATCTTTCACTGTAAAGGGCACCGTTAATTTCAGTTCTGAAGAGAGAGAGAAAGAACAAAATAAATCAATGCCTGACAAACTGAAATGAAAAAAGTAGTAATTGCTGCTGTTGAGTGCCAATAGAAATTTTGGGATAATTTCTAACCAAGTTCTTTTTGTTCAGATTGTTCAGAATTAGACATGGACTTCATCGTTCATAGAAGAACAGGCCCATTGAAATCAGCAGGACTTGAGGCAATAATTATGACCTTAACCATTGATCTTGATGGAGCTACTTGAAGTATAAGCAGATCTGGATACAAAACTCAGAGTCTTGCTAATTTATGAACCTAAGAGCAGAAAGTGTAGAGGAAATGTTTGTGCATTTGTATCATGGTTGAGAGTTAGGCAACATTCAGATGTTTTTGGATTACAAATTCCAGCAGCTGTACCCAGTATAACCAATGGTGAAACCAGCAAAGATATTGTTTGGTGCAGTACTACAACATCCGAGGCAGGGACTGCTTGATTTTACACACTTCTATTCTGTAAAAAGTAGTTACTGGTGTTTTATGGAAAAGGCAACATAACCAAAGCAATAGGTTAATGGACACCAGTGGTCCCTGGTCAAAGTGGGCCCTGGTCAAAAAAAAGGTTGGTAATCACTGCCCTATAGTAAGTGATACAACTTATTGGCAACAAGACCTGGGACTTTGTCCCATTTTTTAATGGAACCATCCAATGTCTTGAAACTAATTCATTGGTCCAAGTCCTACTTTCCCAGAACTGAGATTGTCTGAGTAATTTATAAATGTATTTCCTTCAAACAGAAGGGTTGTCGACTTAGTTTTGCAAACAAAAAATGGTTAAAATGCTAAATGCTATTTCAGAGTTCATAGATGGCTGCAAATAGAAATAGCACGTTTTGGAATTGTAAAGCTCTGTTTATGTTGATTTAAACTCTCCCTCCCTAAAACAACTCTGAAAAATGATAAATATTGCCATTGATATCATGCAAACATTTTGCATTATTAGATTAAAGAGTAAAAGTGAACTTTCTTTCTTTTTGTTCCTGATTTATTTATTTCTTGGATTTATGCTCCATCTTTCTCCTGGGATTGGATCCAAGGTGGCTGTTATGACTTTGAGGGGAGGAGGGAAAATGAATAAGCACATTTGTTGTCCTGTGTAAACAGTGGCCATGATCCAACCATAGTTCAGCAGTTTTAAGTGCATCAATATCAGCAGAATAACCTGAATAGCCAGTTAATTTCTCCACTGAGGTCTAATGGTAGTGGTGCATGCCTTCAAGTTGCCTCACAGTTAGTGACTACACCAAGTATTTCATGGGGTTCTTTTTAGGTAGTTAATTTTAAGAGCTGATTTGTAGTTGCTTCCTCTCAATGCAGCCTTTCTTACAGCTCGTGGGATTGCCATAAATTGACAAAAAACTTAAAGGTGCATATACACCCATCCAGCACCTGGTATTCCCTGGCAGTCTCTCTTCCAAGCATTTGCCAGGCCTGACCCTGCTGACAACAAAATCTGGTGTCTTCAAGTGTATTTAGCCTGTCCCACTTACATTTAGTTAGACATTAAAGAGTTGTCTGGCTATGCCCTGTTTGAAATCAGCAATCTTTTCAAGTTTTGTAAAGACTTTGCTTTATTAAAATGGACGGACAGGCACGCAGGTGGCAGGCAGACATTGCATTAGAATTGGGACCTTCATCACCATTAAAAGGAAATAGGGGCAAGACAAAATATAATTTCCTTTTACCTTTCAAAATCCATATCCCTATCATTACACCTTTCTTTTTAATGACTTCTGTTTGCTTGACCTGTTTTAACCTGTTGTTTTACCATTGTTTCCATGTTTTTTTCCTGACCAATTGAAGATTCATCCAGTGTCTTGCTGCCTTTGACCAGTGTTTTCCATCTCAATAGCACTATATCGACAGACACTACACTGCTTCCAAAAGGCATCAACTTATCACATAGCCACCAGTTCTCCATGTAATGCAATGATTTAAAAAATCGGCACTGTACTTAAATTTCTGTTGTTTGTTATTGATGTTGATGTTATATTCATTATAATACATTAAACTGACTTCACTTCGTTTTTTAAATAAATACACACCCCTAGAAAACAATTGCAACTTTCGTGTATCATGTTTTCCCTCCACCAGTAAATCAAGGGGAAATACATTATGAATTTGTTGTTGTTATTTACTATCAAGTCAGATTAGAAATGAGGGAACTTCAAGAGCCCTGGTGGAGCCTCCGGTGGCGCAATGGATTAAACCCTTGTGCTGGCAGGATTGATGACCGAAAGGTCAGCGGTTCAAATCTGGGGAGTGGGATGAGCTCCATCTGTCAGCTCCAGCTCCCCATGTGGGGACATGAGAGAAGCCTTCCACAGGATGGTAAAACATCACACATCCGGACATCCCCTGGGCAACATCCTTGCAGACAGCCAATTCTCTCACATCAGAAGCGACTTGCAGTTTCTCAAGTCGCTTTTGGCACAGACATACACAAAAGATTCCTGGTCGTCAGCTGCTCTTCTCAGGACTTGCAAAATTAGAATAATTGTTTCCTTTATTGAGTCTGTCACTCAGTAATGTAGTCTTATTTATTTATTTATTTATTTATTTATTTATTTATTTATTTATTTATTTATTTATATTACTATGAAACTTTATTTTTCTTAAAGAAACCCTACCACCTACCACTTTCCACCATGGTCTTTTATAAATACTCCCACTCCCACAAAGAAAAAAAATGCAGAGGCTTGAAGAATAGTGAGACAGTTGAAGATACAGCACAGGTGGCAACCAATTTAGGTTAGATAGCAGCCTTATTAAGCAGCGTGACCCTCTCAAATATCAGAATATGCGCAGAAGCACATATTATTTCAGACTATTCAGTTAAAACCGGAGCCCCGGTGGCGAAGTGTGTTAAAGCACTGAGCTGCTGAACTTGTAGACCGAAAGGTCGCAGGTTCAAATCCCGGGAGCGGAGTGAGCGCCTGCTGTTAGCTCCAGCTTCTGCCAACCTAGCAGTTCAAAAACATGCCAATGTGAGTAGATCAATAGGTTCCACTCCGGCGGGAAGGTAACGGTGCTCCATGCAGCCATGCCGGCCACATGACCTTAGAGGTGTCTACGGACAATGCCGGCTCTTCGGCTTACAAATGGAGATGAGCACCAACCCCCAGAGTCAGACATGACTGGCCTAAACATTAGGGGAAACCTTTACTTTTACCTTTATTCAGTTAAGGTAATAAGAAATATATTGTGGAAGAAAAACAGACAGAAGCTCTATAGGTGGAGCTACCACACACAGAGTTTCTCTAGCAGTGGTGACTGGTGGCTTCCGTGTTAGTGAGTGAAACCACTTTTGGTTTTAGTCTAAACTTTAAAGGATCTATTGTATACAAGATCCTTTACATGATCAGCACCTTGGATATATCCCCTGAAATGCTGATCCACTAAATAGGTTCAGCATCTCAGATGTGCTATTAAAATGTTGGATTAGCATTTAAGATTGTATCCACCACTCCACTGACATGGAAGCCGCAAGCCAGGACTATACTCAAAGACATCTCCTCTCCAAAAAGATAGTGTGTTCACAGAGAGGGAACTGATATTAGCTATCCCAAAGTTATCAGTCTAAACCTGGGGTCCCCAGATGTTTTTGGCCTTCAACTCCCAGAAATCCTAGCAGCTGGTAAACTGGCTGGGATTTCTTGGAGTTGTAGGCCAAAAACATCTGGGGTCCCCAGGATGAGAATCACTGGTCTAGGACTAGAAGGAAGATTAGCTTGCACAAATTAGATCAGGTAAGGGAAAGTCTAGAAAATGGTTGTAAATTCAATGAGGTTTCTCTTCTTTTCTATTTCTCTCTCCTCCTCCTCCTCCTCCTCCTCCTCCTCCTCCTCCTCCTCACCTTCTCAGCCCATATAAATGCATGCATCTTCAATGCTAGTTGTTTTGCACTCTTTGGCTTTGAACATGGTAGAGGATGGGCAATTGGCAGGAACTGTGGACCCCCCACTTTTGCTTGGTGAATTTAATACCATTACTGAGCTGATGAAAATTTGTTAGTAACTTCAAAGGACATAGAACCAAGCAGGGAAAACAAAGTTCCTGTATTTATCTATTATCTTCTATCTTACCTTGCCATCTGTTATCTCTGTATGAGTTTGTGATTACATTGTAATTATGACTCATGAAAAAAGAACCTTGCAGGCAAAATGTATAAGGAAAAGTAACCTGTCCTAGAAAAGAAAAGAAAAGTTGACTACGAATCAAAAATACGTAACAAAAATACGTAAATGGAACGTAAAAAGAAATGCAACCTTAGAAAGACGTCTGTGTCTGCGACAAGCATGCTTTGACAACTCTTCCATGGATAAGGCTTTTAAATATTGGTATATATTAAATGTTTTGTGTGTCTAAAAATTGGGTTTTTTTATCCTCCATTGAATATATAAGAATAGAATTTAAGTGGAATTCAGAGAAAAGCTTTTCCTTCAGTTGACTTGGTGATGTATCATTCTGGAGGGAATTTGGGGAGAATGCAGAATTATACGTGGAGGGCAGCTAATATCCTAATGGGCAGGATCAAAACAACCTTGACAAAAAGGACTGCAAGGTCAAAACTAAAGAAGAAATTCAACCGGGATTCATGCAAGGTGCTACCTCTAGGCACACATATTGGATGAGTGATACTTTGCTTGACTAGTCATAGTAAACCAAAGGCTAAACAGGCAAATAACTAATTTTACACTGCATCAATAAAAGGATAGTGTCCAGGTTGTGGAGAGTAATAATGCTCTTCAATTCTGCTTTGGTTGGACCTCACCTGAAATACAATGTCCAGTACTGGGAATCAATGTTCAGGAAGGATATTAACAAGCTGTAACCAAGATGATCAAAACTCTGGAAACTGAGCATCAAAAGGAACATCTGAGGGAGTTGAGTATGTTTAGTTTGGAAAAGAAAAGACCAAGGGCCATCTTTTAAAAATTGAAAGGATATCATATTGAAAATGGCACCAGCTTATTTTTGAATGTTGTGAAACATTTGTTACTATCTTATTGCCATGGATGGAGAGCTACTTGTGGAATTTCTTGCTTTATGTGTAGAAAATAACTTTTGAGTTTTGGGTTAATGTGACTTGGGTCATCAGGAAAGGAGTGCCATTTCTTCCTTCACCTCAGGCAGCATAACACCTTGATCTGGTTCTGGAAAGTGCTCTTTGATTCATAATTCCTAAAAAAGAGGCACATCACAAAAAAATTTGAAAGCTCTATGTTCATCTTCTCCTCTCTCTCTCCTCTTCTCCCGCTCCACACCCCACCCCTGCCTCTCCCGGAGTTTCAAGGGAAAGATCTGAAAGATCAGCTTGTGTAGAAGTTTAGCCTTGAACCAAAATTCAAATCAAAGAGAATTTTTAAGGATATGCATATTATGTAAGCACAAGACAAATCTGTAAGTGCAGCAACTCTAGATAGCTTCAATATTTCAACAGATGTCTTCGCCATAATTTTCATAACTTCTGTGAAACAGCCTTTTAAAAACAAGCAAAGAAAATACCCTCAAGAGTATTATTTCTTCAATAAATTAGGCCGATTTTTAAGCTGACAACTTTCTGATTGTTTATTTATTTCACACACTTCTAGGCTACTCTTCATGATTTTAGATGAGAAATTGTCCAGAATTGGGGTCAGGGTGGACTGGGGTCTTGCATAAAAGGAGATGCAGACTGATGCATGCTGGAAAGTTGTAAAGTTGTAAAGAAGTCCACACAGACCTTGGTATATGTATGTGGAGTCTGCTGAAATCCAGTTATCTAAAACAGTGGTTCCCAGTTTTTGGTGCTCCAGGTCTTTTGGACATCAGCTATCCGACGCCTCTGCTAGCTTGCCCATCAGTCAGGAATTTAGGGATCTGAAGTCCAAAGATGGAGAATCATTGAACTAAAGCAAGGAGTAACACTCTTTAGGTCAGTGGTTCTCAGCCTGGGGTCCCCAGATGTTTTGGCCTTCAACTTCCAGAAATCCTAACAACTGGTAAACTGGCTGGGATTTCTGGGAGTTATAGCCAAAAACATCTGGGGAACCCAGGGTGAGGATCACTGCTTTAGGTGCTGTGTACTGAAGCACTCATCAACCCCAGCCAGCTTGGCTGTGGACAGGACTTATATGAGTCTAGAACAAACTGGAAGCCACTTGTCGTCTTCAACTAATCTATACACGCTTTTTTTTTTTACTTATCTGAGCTCTTTCCCATACTGAAAGATCGATTAATTATATTAAGGTTCCTCCAGTTCATGTTTCATTAAATCTTAATAAACAGTATGCTCTGTAGTATTTCACACAGGCAAGATGTGTATCAGAACATCTCAGCAAAGGACCTAATGATGGCATGGACTTTCTTGACCATAGGCATTTCTAGTGGTACAGCATTTTAGATGCTTGGGGGTGGGAATCCAGCTCCTGCCAGGTAAATATTATGCCCAAATGTTACGCAATAATTAACCACTTTACTGGATGACCTTCAGCAGAGCAGATCAGTATCCTGTTTCTCTAAGCTAAAATAAATAAGTAAACAAATAAATCAGTATAAGACACTATATACACTTATACTGCACCTAAGAACAAAAGAATGCAAGATACTTTATTGAAAAAATATAGGCTCATCTGTCAGTTAATCCAAAATATTTTTAAATTAACTTAATTTTAATGGACTAGGGACTTGAACATACAAAAATTATGCTCTGTTGAATGCAAAAAGTTGAAGAACCAGACTGTAGGCTGATGTCACTATACTTGTGATGCCTTACATGCTTCCTGGACCATCAGCATTCCTCAAAGTCAGATTATAAGCACAATTAAAAAGTTGTAGAGAGAGGTGGGGAATTAGGTTAAGCCCTCACCATAACACTTTGGTTCCAAATTTTCACCTTCAGTAGGATTTTTTTCTGTAATCTGGTTTTGCCTGTAATGTTTACTTTGTTTCTAAATATATTAGTAGACGTAGTAGTAGTATTTATATCTCACTTTCTCTCTTTCAAGAAAGATTCAAAGTGGTTAACACTAAAAATCAAACAACATTCCTTACAAACATTGATTTCCGTGTCTGGGATATAATGGTGGTGTAACCAAACCAAATACTGTGACTCTTTTAAGTTCATCAGAATTTGATTTCTCCGCTTGATGTGCCAACATTACTGGATTTAGATACCATGGATAACTTGGACTTGGATGTGGTGATACAAGCACATTTGCTTTTTCAAGGCAGCAAAAAAAAATTCTGAAAAACAGTTCACGTTATCCTATTTCTTTGAATTTGTGTGACCTGGAAATGTCATAATGCCATTCTTCATTTCACATCCGCACACACATACACCCACACACACAATTTCTGTGCCATAGCACTTGACCAGTAGACATAATCTACTAAAGCCAGAATGGTGGGGTTTTGAAGAAGGATTTGGAATATGACAAACCAAGAGGCAACTGGGGGGCCAGAACAAAGAACCAGGAAAGGCATTATTGAGAAAGTTCTATCTCTAATGCCTCCAAAGTACAAGGATAGACAGCCAAACTCTTAGAAGCCTCCTTATAATCACTAGATCTGAAGTTTGGCTTTGCTTTTCAAGTTTTTAAAGGGATGAACTAGCATTTCCTTCTGGGTCTGACCCACTGGGACTCTAGTTATTTCGACACTGTACTGTTTATGTGGAACCGGCCTAAACTTACTTTTGCTGCAGTTAGGAAAACAAATTAGTAATACAGGAACTCCCATACTGGAAACAGCTCAGCACTTCTGGCACAGGCCCTGAGAAAGTTTTGCCTTTGGCACGATAGATTTAAAACTATTTGATAGAAGTGTGACCCTTCCGCCTTCAAGCTTTCTGAAGATCCAGAGAAACAGTCTTCTGCACTGGGGTCCTCCAGAGGTTGATCCTGACAAAAACCACAACAATCTCTCATCGTTACAGAAACTTTAAAAATGAGTTTGTGACTTCAGCAATCTGTCTCATACTTTTAAAAACGAAATGCAGTGCTGTTGTTGCTACATTAGTCTAAAGGGGAGGGGGGAACATACTCATTTAATGAAAGCTTAATCAAAGAGCTTTACAAAACGAGCACATCTGTCAAGTAACATTCTTAGTTCCTTGTTTTGCTTTTATTTTGAAATGCATTTCCTGATAAATTCTTGGCATTTTCCCATTTTTTGTGAGGCCTTTTTTGGCCTATTGAATTAATATATCTAAAGTTATGAGTAGAGACAGGGCTATGTCACATCAGGGTCACAGATTCCATTGCTTCCTGTTTATTTGTAAGAGGGTTTGTGGAGGTTATTCCCAGACCCCCGTTAGAAGAATAGAAAGCTGGGGGTCAAAGCCTCTTCTTTTCAGATATCATGAAGTTTAAAATGTGAACACTGCGTCCCTTTGCATTTCAAAGTCACAAACAACATTCAAGAGAATGGGATCAAGTTAGAGTTAGATTATAAGAGGAAATCCTTAACAATACAGTTGTGAAACGAGTTTCTTATTGATGACTGAGTAGTAGATGCCAGGAACTGTAGTCCAGAATGCAACTTTTTCAGTCACATTCTTTAGATTTCCAAAGAAAGGCTGAACCAGTACTTACTGGGATACGCTAGACATGGGCTACCTATCATAGAAAAATACTTATTTGGATAGATTATTGTTAGCAGAAAGTATCAAGACATTTTCTCATGAAAATCTCACAGAGAGAAAATGGGAGCAGGGCAAATCCAGTCTGATCCCAGGTGGATTGAGTCCAAGAACATCCCCTTCAACTCAGTGGCTGAATTGGTTTTCTTATTGAGCTCATCTGAGCAAAACAAATGGAATTCTAATCCTAACAATGTCAAAATCTTAAGAAAGAGGCTCTATTTTCCTCTGGACAACTATATGAATAATTTGACGCGTCGTTTCACAATCCTTTTACTCCCAAGCCAAACATCTCACTTCAAAGCAGCCCACCAGATCCTAACAAGAAGGAATGGAGCATTTCCCCCTATTTTAAAAGGTATTTTAATTGAGTAGGAAGAACAAAAAAATTACAGTGGAGTTTTGTTTTGTGCAGAAACAATAATTGAATAGAATGGTCCTTCCCAGTATTTGAAAAGTAAGCTGGGAGTTTTAGTCATGGGCCCAGATACAAAAAGCATTTTGGTCCTCAAGTCTTATCCATCAAAACAGGTACCATATATACTCAAGTATAAGCTGGGGTTTCAGACCTTTTTTAAGGCTGAAAAAGCCCTCCTTGGCCTCTACTCGAGGGTCCTGGCCGGCTTATATTCAGGTCGGCTTATACTTGAGTATATAGATAAGCAGAATTGGACAGTCTTATCTTATTAAAATCTTTGAACTAGGTTATCTGAGTCCACACTGCAATATTGTCCAGTTCAATGTAGATTTTATACAGCTGTGTGGAAGGGCCCTCAGCCTCAGAGGAAGGCAAATGCAAACTCTTTTTGAACAATTTTTGCAATAAAACCCCTGATAAGTTCACCTTAGGGTAATAAATCGGAAATAACTTGAAGGCACAAAACAGGTCACTATTACCCATACCTAATCCTTGATTAGGAAATGTGTAAATAAGCCAAGAGTGGCCAGCATACAATTTTATGCCTTGATAACAAGATGTCCAAGTGTGTTTGCTGTCCTTGCCATGTAGGTCAGTCTGTGCACTTTCAAAAAAGTGGCTGAGAAGTGATTTAAACAAATAGCTTTTATTTTAAAGGAGGACTTGCATTTCCTAGCTGCCTAAGTACCCTGGAGATATCAGATCCTATTGGTTACTATCTGGGGAGATAAGCAGGGTCAGGCCTGGCTAGTGCTTGGAAGAGAGAATGCTAGGAAATATTGCAAGCTGGAGACATACAGGCATGCTTTTGCTCGCTCTGTCATCTTGAAACTACAGAATGTTGATAGTCTGCTTGGACTAACTGTTCTGCTAGTCTAACGGTGCATCCACAGAGCAGAACTAATGCAGTTTGATACCACTTTAGCTGCCATGGCTCATTACTAAGGAATCATGAGAGCCGTATGTATTAATATGTGTATTTGTGCTATATTTTTTATCCTTGCACTATGTATTTCATATCTGTTGAGATGGTGTGCTTTAATGTATGTATTTTATGATGATGTGTTTTAATTGTGTTGTGCCCCTCCACAAGCCTTGTGGTGAGGTGGGTAACAAATTATTATTATTATTATTATTATTATTATTATTATTATTATTATTATTATTATTTTCATTATTCTTATTGCAGTTTGATCAGGCACCAGCACTCTTTGGCAAAGAAGGTTAGCCATTTTAAACCACAACTCTCATGATTCCATAGCAGTTAAAGTGGTATCAAATTGCCTTAATCATACAGTGTAGATGCACCCTAAATAAATGGAATTTGTTCAATGCACCTTATTTCATTAGGCATTTTTTTTTTTGTTTTAAATCCTCTCAAATAACGTAACTGTTGTTGCGTACTTAGGAATTCCATCGTCTTCCATCTTTTACATCTTGGCTAGCAGCACAATCCGAAGGCTGTTTTGCCTTTTTCCTCTGCTATGCAAGTCCTCCTAGAGGGCCCTGATGAGATTACAGCCAGCCACTATACTACTGTACAGTATTCCTAAATATAGAAGAATAACACATAACAAGGAAATGCTTCAATGGGTTAAGCTCCAAGGACGTGATTCAGTTCAGTTTAGAGGAAAGCAACACACTCCCAACAAAAACAAAGGGGCAGCCTTGTTTAACTTCCAGAATTTATGAACGGCCCCGCCAGGCTCAGGTTATATCAGGAAATATCAGGTTTCTAGGGGAGAAAAAGGATAAGGTTGCAAGAAATGAACATGTTTTTTGTTCAGGCAGAATGTGTGTGTGTGTGGGTAGCTAAATGTTGTTTATGAACTTAGAAACCAGACCCTGCTTTTTGTCATCTGCTCATAAAGGATGGGCGCATCTATAATAAAAGCAAAAGTTCTCCCCTGACATTAAGTCCAGTCATATCTGAATTTGGGGGTTGGTCTCATCTCCATTTCTAAGCCGAAGAGCCGGTGTTGTCTATAGAAACCTCCAAGGTCATGTGGTTGGTATGACAGCATGGAGTGCCATTACCTTCCTGCTGGAGCGGTACCTATTGATCTACTCACGTTTGCATGTTTTCGAACTGCTAGATTGGCAGAAGCTGGGGATAACAGTGGGAGCTCACCCCGCTCTCTGGATTCAAATTGCCAAGCTCTCGGTCAGCAAATTCAGCAGTTCAGCAGTTTAACCCTCTGTGTCACTGGGGGCTCCGGGGGCATCTATATTGTGGCATTAATGCAGTTTGATCTCATTTTAACTGCCTTGTGGCTCAGTGCTATGGAAGGAAGGGAATTGTAGTTTGGTGAGACACCATTTGGAAGAGGTGGCTAAGGTTCCCGTGGTGATTAAGGTGAAATCAAACTGCATCCATTCTGTTGTGTAGATGCATGTGATGCTATGAAAGGAAAATCTTAAAAGGCTCCTGCCCCTTCGCTCTTTCCCTCCCTTCCTTTTTGCTCCTCATAAACAGTTCACACCGGTCACAACTTTCTTCGTGTTCAAACACGCTATTTCTCTTGGCTCGTCACCCATATTTGAGATTTCTCCCTTTTGCAAAGAACCTGGAGGCGAAGGAGGGGAAAAAATAAAAATAAAAAGGGCACCGCAGTACGTGACTAAAACATCCGAACTTCCTCTTTCATAAGCCGTCACATGATGGAAGCAATTACAATTCCAGCCTTGTCTCTATGAATTGCAGGCGCATTGCCTCACCCTAGAAACCAGATTTTTTATGTGTGTGTGTGTGATGTGTGTTGGAAAGGCTCCAGCTTCCCTCTAGAGAAAGAACGAGGGCAGTGGGTGGGAGACGAAAACAAAGCCCTTGTTTACTAAGTACACAGCTTCTTCGGAAGGGGAAAAAATAAAAGAGAAGAATGCAAAGCTGACAAAGTCGATAGAAAAGACTCACACAACACACACACACACACACACACACACACACGGCATGGCAGCTTTGAAACCGAAAGGGAAGAAAGACATATTAACCCAAAAACACATGTGTCAAACACAAGGCCTGGGGGCCAAATCTGGTCCTCCGTGTCATTTTATGTGGCCCTCCAGGTGCTGGACTACAGCTGCTGTGTTCCTCATCATTTTAGACGTCATGATTAGAGCTGATGGGAGTTGTGATACAGTAACATCTGGAAGGTTACAGTTTCTTCTGTTTACTCATTGTAAGCAGGGGTTGAATTGAGATTCAAAGCTTGCGGATAGGATGTCTGACTTAAAAATGTCCTTTAGCCTTTTCTCCAGGCTCATAGCCACAAGTGTTGTTGGGTTCAATTCCTATTATCCCCAGTCAACACGGCTGATGATAATCAAAAGTGATGAGAGTTGTGGTTCAATAACATCTGGGAGCGCAAATTGGTATAAACTAAAGTGCACCGGTATTAGCCATTTTAATGTAATTGTATTTTAATTGCTTTTAGGGTATATGTAGTAATGTTTAGTCATGTTGTAGTTTATTATATCATATTGGATTGTTCCTGTTTTATTTTATTTTTGATGCTTAACTCTTTTGTTGTAAGTTTACTGTTGTTACTGTGCATTAAGGTAAAGGTTTCCCCTGACGTTAAGTCCAGTTGTGTCTGACTCTGGGGATTGGTGCTCATCTCCATTTCTAAGCCAAAGAGCCAGCATTGCCCATAGACACCTCCAAGGTCATGTGCCCGACATGACTCCATGGAGCGCTGTTATCTTCCCGGCTAGGAGCCCCCAGTGGCGCAGTGGGTTAAACCCTTGTGCCAGCAGGACTGATGACGTGAAGGTTGTGTTACTGACCTGGAGGTTGCCGTGTTGAATCCAAGCCAGTGACAACGCAGATGAGCTCCCTCTATCAGCTCCAGCTGCATGTGGGGACATGAGAGAAGCTTCCTACAAGGATGGTAAAATCATCAAAACATCTGGGAGTCCCCTGGGCAATGTCCTTGCAGATGGCCAATTCTCTCACACCAGAAGCGACTTGCAGTTTCTCAAGTCATTTCTGACACGAGAAAGAAAAAACTTCCTGCCAGAGTGGTACCTATTGATTTATTCATATTTGCATGTTTTTGAATTGCTAGGTTGGCAGAAGCTGGGGCTAACAGTGGGAGTCCACCCTGCTCCCCAGATTCAAACCACTGACCTTTCGGTCAGCACATTCAGCAGTGCAGTGGCTTAACCTGCTGCACCATCAGGGGTATTAATCTGTAATATTTTGATGTTGTGTGTACTTATTTGAGGCACTGAATGGTTGCCTTTATATGTGCGTTAACTGCTTTGAGTCCCTTGGGAAAGAGGGCGATCTAGAAATAAAGTTTCATTATTATTATTATTATTATTGACCACCATGCTAATTATGTATTGGCGCTCTGCTTGCAGGATTCTCCATCCATGACCTTTGAAAGCAACCATATGCTTGAGATCCTGGGAGTTGTAGTTTGGTGAGGCTCTAGCACAGGTCTGAGCAAACTTGAGCCCTCCAGGAGTTTTGGACTTCAACTCCCACAATTCCTAACAACCAGTAGGCTGTTAGGAATTGTGGGAGTTGAAGTCCAAAACACCAGGAGGGCTCAAGTTTGCTCAGACCTGAACTAGATTAATTCTACAGTAAGGACAGCCCTAAGTCTGGAAATCCCCTTAGGAGCAGCTGTGTCATGTAAGCGGGACAAGAGAAAAAGAAGAGAGAGGAAAAACCCACAGAAGGTGTTAACCAGGGGATGTGATATTATTTTTTGAAGCAGGTTTGCTCATGTGATGTCTAGTGAGATCATTAAAATCTAGGGCGGTGTTCTTCTCTCTCTCTCTCTCTCTCTCTCTCTCCCCCCCCCCCCCCCCTTTTCCTTTCCGCTTCATTAGGAAAGGCTGTTCAAACAACAATGACTGCGTTTGGAATAGCAACGAGGCAGAAACGTCAGCAAGATTCCTTTCTCTTTCCCTCCCTCTTTGCCCATCCAGCGGCAGAGATAAGCATCTGCACTCTGCTCTTCCAGCTCACAACCAGCTCGATCCAGTTCAAAGGGGAGGGCTTGAAATACACACGCATTCAATACAATCCCCCCCCTTCGCTACCTTTTATGGTTTCTTTCCCCATACAAACGCCCCAAGCTGAAATATAAGTGGGTGTCAAGGTGTATTTACAGTGTTGAGATGCCTCTGAAAACCATCAACCGTTGCTTAGAAACGTGGGAATGCAACGCGTGTCTCGTGCAACGCATACTCTCGTGTAAACAGTTCACAGCCAACCCTAACCCGTGCTTTGCTATTAAAACGCTAAATAAGTCAGGTGTAAAAGGTTGGGTTGCTGTGAATTTCCCGGGCTGTATGGCCATGTTCCAGAAGCATTCTCTCCTGACGTTTCGCCTGCATCTATGGCAGGCATCCTCAGAGGTTGTGAAGTCTGTTGGACAACTAGGAAAGTGGGCTTTATATATCTGTGGAATGTCCAGTGTGGGAGAAAGAACTCTTTTCTGTTTGAAGCAAATGTCAATGTAGTAATTGGCCACCTTGATTAACATTGAAAAGCCTTGCAGCTTCAAGGCCTGGCTGCTTCTTGCCTTTATTGGGTGTTAACTGGCCCTGATTTTGCTTTGCCCCCAATGGCGCAGCGGATTAAACTGCTGAGCTGCTGGACTTGCTGTGCGAAAAGTCAGCTGTTTGAATTCGGGGTGTGGGGTGAGCTCCCGCTATTAGCCCCAGCTTCTGCCAACCTAGCAGTTTAAAAACATGCAAATGTGAGATCTGACGAATTGGTATATAGTTAATATGTTAAATTTGGAATAAAAAATTGCAAATTGAACAATATAGATAAAATTGAAAAGGTTACAATAATCAAGTGGATGTGAGAATCAGTTAAGAACTATTTAGAGAATGTGCTGAGATGTGTAATGGAAAAATTAAAATTGAGATTTGATATTTCAGATGTAATTTCTGTAGTTTGCTGTATAAATGGCATGTACAAGGAGGGGACGGTGGGCGGGGATAAACAACAATAAAAATGCAAACATGAGCAGATCAATAGGTACTGTTCTGGCGGGAAAGTAAGGGCACTCCATGCAGTCATGCCGGCCACATGACCTTGGAGGTGTCTACGGACAACGCCGGCTCTTCGGCTTAGAAATGGAGATGAGAACCTACCCGCAGAGGATTGGGGAAAACCTTTACCTTTACGTATTGAAATGCTAATCAAATCAGGACTGCAAGCGGTGTAAAAGGCTACTTAAGAGTTGCAGGAGAGGCAAATCGGTTTCTGGACGGCTGCCTCAACCAACACAAGTTTTTTTATTATTATTATTTTATTTCATTCCCGAGTCAGAGTTGCAAAGAAGGCGCGGCGCGGATTCATTGCCAATGCCAAGCACGCGGGAGGACACGCTAAGGCGCTTTCTTTGGTTTGTTTTTGTTTGTTGCAGTTGTTTGACCCGCCTCGGCTGCCGTAGCCTGCAAAACTGCCCATGCTATCTTAAGTCAAAGTTAAGCCTGGGAGGGAGGTGGAGCTGCGCGCCCAGAAATAGCAGCAAAGGGGCGTGGCTTGAAGGCTGTGACGGCGCCTGGCCGCAGCTCTCTCTCGTCCCTGGAATGTGCATTTCGCTTAACAAAGCTTCGAGTGCCAATGGCATAGAGTCACGTCCCCGGCTGCGCATGCGCAGACCGGAGGAGCCCTTGAACCAAAATGCTAACGTCAGAAACTCGCCTCCTTCCCCTCCCTCCCCTCTTTGTAACCTACATAACTCAGCACCAGCCGCCGCCGCAATAATAATAATAATAGTAGTAGTACTGTGGGAATGGTGACCTAGGCGGCAGTTTTCGGGGAGCGGCTCGCGCTTTTGTTTACGCAGCGCAATCCCCGGGGCACACGCAGACAGTGACGCGTTTCTTGAGAGAGGGATCGCCGCTGGTTCACGCGTCTCGTGTGAACGGGAAAGGGGGCAAAGGCGTGGGGAAGGGTGGGAAGGAGAGAAAAGGGGGCACGGCCGCCCGGGGTTGGGTCCTCCACCAGAAACACCATGGCTATCTCCTTAATGACGAAGACATTTGTGATAATCTTATCAGTGCACCTATTCTACATTGATAAGCGTTAGGTGTTTTGCTTTAGTTTGCAAAACTATCAGTTGCACTTAGCTTTTAATGGGGTTTCTCTAGAGCAGGCCTGGGCAAACTTGGGCCCTCCCCCAGGTGCTTTGGACTTCCAACTCCCACTATTCCTAGCAGCCTCAGGCCCTTTTCGGACCCTAAGTGGCTGAGGGGGGGGGGGGGGAGGGGCCTGAGGCTGTTCGGAATGGTGGGAGTTGAAGTCCAAAGCACCTGGGGGAGGGCCCAAGTTCCACGTTTGCCCAGGCCTGCTCTAAAGTAAATGATTTATAGTATGGATTTGTGAGCACGGGGTCTTCTGCCTCGGTTACAAGACTATACATAATCAATTAGTTTGGGTTGCTGTGAGTTTTCCAGGCTGTGTGGCCATGTTCCAGAAGCATTCTTTCCTGGCGTTTCACCCACATCTGTGTCAGGCATCCTCTGAGGTTGTGAGGTTGTTGGAAACTAGTCAAGTGGGGTTTATATTTCTGTGGAAGGTCCAGAAAGAACTCTTGTCTGAGGCAAGTGTTAATGTTGCAATTGGCCACCATGATTAGCATTGAATAGCCTTTCAGCTTCAAAGTCTGGCTGCTTCCTGCCTGGGGGAATTCTTCGTTGGGAGGTGTTAGCTGGCTCTGATTGGTTCATGTCTGGAATTTCTGTTTTCTGAGTGGTGTTATTTATTTACTGTCCTGATTTTAGAGGATTTTTTTAAATACTGGAAGCGAGTTGGAAGCGACAAAACGAATAAACAACAACAAAGCCAGATTTTGTTCATTTTCCTGGTTTCCTCCTTTCTGTTGAAATGGTCCACATGCTTGTGGATTGCAGTGGCTTCTCTGTGTAGTCTGACATGGTGGTTGTTGGAGTGGTCCAGCATTTCTGTGTTCTCAAATAATATGCTGTGTCCAGGTTGGTTCATCAAGTGCTCTGCTATGGCTGAGAACACAGAAATGCTGGACTCTAACAACCCCAACCACCATATCAGACTACACAGAGAAGCCATAGAAATCCACAAACATGTGGACAATTTCAACAGAAAGGAGGAAACCATGAAAATAAACAAAATCTGGCTACCAGTATTTTTTAAAAAACCCTCTTAAAACCAGGAGAGTAAATAAAGAACACTCAGAAAACACGGGAATTCCAGACATAAAACAATTAGGGCCAGCTATTTACCTCCCAACAATGGATACCCCCAAGTAGGAAACAACCAGGCTTTGAAGCTGCCAGGCTATTCAGTGCTAATCAAGTTGGCCAATTGCAACATTCACATTTGCCTCAGGCAGAGAAGAGTTATTTCTCCCACCCTGAACATTTCACAGATATTTTAACCCCACTTGACTAGTTTCCAACAGACCTCAAAACCTCTGGGGATGCCTGTCATAGATGTGGGGAAATGTCAGAAAATAATGTTTCTGGAACATGGACATACAGCCCGGAAAACTCACAGCAACCTAGATTTTTTGGTTAGTTCCTGTTTCCAAGGGAAGGTCCCGTTTGTCTGATTCTGTGCAGCCTCTTCTTACTGGAGAGAAAGCCCCATTTGCCCCAGGCATTTTAGGCACACGGAATGCCTGGAGTCAGCCGCAAAGCGATTGCCTTGCAAGGCTGTAAATCTGCACACGGATCTAAACGCAAAATAATGCCTATCATGCCAAGCAGCCCCTGATGCAAGCGAAGGGAGTGGCCGCCCTCCTCAAGGTTCATTCATAATCCTCGCCATCATCTCCCCCTGGCCTCTGGCGAGATAGAATTAAAGCACCTTTGGGTTATTATTAATCGTTGCGTGTGAGAGAGAGGAGGTTGCATTAAGCTGGGATTTTTTTCCAAATGCAACGAAATCAACCCAGTTGGCAGTTTCCCAACGCAAAATAAAACCAGACCCCCCCCCCCCCCCCCCCGAGAGTCCACATCGGGGCTGGAATTAAAACCAGGGTGATTCAGATTGTTCTGTTTTTTAATGCATCCAACGTGGAGAATGCACGCTGAAATTAGAATTAGAAAATCAGTAAAATGGTCCCCTGGATTGGTGGGGTTTTTTTGAAAGAAAAAAAAAAAGAGCGGCCATTGAAGAATTCCAAACAGGAAGTCACACATATACATGCAAAAAAAAGAGAGAGGAAACATGCAAAAAGGAATCGCCCCAGTCATGGCACGGCACCCGCACCGAGGGCGAGGAAGGTTCCCCGACATTGGCCTCCATTCACACGCGAGAAAGAGAGCCCTTTCCCCTCCCTCCCTCCTCCTTCCTCCTTCCCCGGTGCTGACTCGGAGAGAGAGCTAGAGCTGGTTATTCTCGCAGCCCTTGTTGTCTTGGCAGAAGTTCAATGAGCAGCAGGGAGGAGGAAGAGGGAAGGAGGGAGGAGGGGGGAGGGGGGGAAACGGCGAGGGAGAGCCTAGCACGCATGCGCTCCTTCCCTGGGCACTGTCGAAGAATCGAGTCACTGGAGCAGAGCGCACCAGCAGCGGCTCTTGGAGTGGAGTCCCCGCCCTAGCTGCGCGAGCGAGAGCGCGCGCGAGGAAAGGAGAGAGAGAGAGAGAGAAGCGTCTGGGCAGCCGGCGGGTAGTAGAGCGACAGCGCGAGCTACGAAGGGAGAGCGCGAGCGACAGCGCGAGGCCCGGGCGATGCAGTAGCCGAGGAAAGGAGAGAAGGAGCGACTGCTGCTGCTGCTGCTGCAAAAGGAGGAGAAGGAAGGCGAGGCCGCGCGCTGCCGCTGGCTCTGCTGCTGCTGCTTCCCCCGGCCATGTCTTCCGCGGCGGTGGCGGTCTCGGCCGCCTCCCGCCGCCAGTCGTGCTACCTCTGCGACCTTCCCCGCATGCCGTGGGCCATGATCTGGGACTTCACGGAACCCGTCTGCCGCGGCTGCGTCAACTACGAGGGCGCCGACCGGGTGGAGTTCGTCATCGACACGGCGCGGCAGCTCAAGCGGGCCCACAGTTTCCAGGAGGCGCGGGGCGGCGGCGGAGGGGCGCATCCCCAGCAAGGCCCCCACGCCAAGCCGCCGCCTCCCCCGCCGCTCAGCGCCAAGGAGATGCACTCCGCCGCTGCCGCCGCTGCTGCCGCCGAGGCCGCCTCCCGCGGGGTCCCTCCGCCGCCCTCGCCCCACGAGCGCTACGCCCTGGCCGCCTCCTCGGAGCGCGCCCCGCCGCGTCTGGGCCCGGAGTACGGCGCGCGGCAGGTGAACGGCATCCTGGTGCCCAACGGCTTCCCCAAGCCCGAGGAGCCGCCCGAGCTGAACCGGCAGAGCCCTAACCCGCGGAGGACCACGCACGCCGTGGCCCCCACCCTCGTGCCCTTAATGAACGGCGCCGCGCTCCCCTCCGCAGCCGCCATCGGGCTCAGCAGCCGCGCCGCCGCTTCCCTGGCTGCCATCTCCGGCGCCCCGCTGCAGGTCTCGGTCGCGCAGGCGGGCGGCGAAGGCGCGCCCCCGCACAAGAGGCCCGGCTCCGTCTCTTCCTCCTCCTCTTCCTCCTCGGGCGGCGACGCCGACAAGGACAAGGGCTCCGCGCCACAGCGGGGCTCCGTAGACAACCTGGACGCCCTCGAGGGCAAAGCCCGCGGCGGGGCCTCCGAGCAGGAATGGCTGGGGAAGCCCAAGACGGTGCGGGACACGCTGCTGGCCTTGCAGCACAGCGGCCACGCCGTGCCCTACGAGGGGAAGTTCAAGAAGGAGCCCGGCCTCGCCGCAGCCGCCTCCGCCGGAGGAGCAGCAGGAGGAGGAGGAGCAGGGCGGCTGCTGGGCTACGAGGGCAACGGCGCCAAGGCCTCCGGTGAGTGGCGAAGAAACCGGGCCAAGGGGGAGGGAGGGAGGGAGGGGTGCTGAGGTGGCTCTAGCAGCCTCGACATCCCTTCCTCCCAGTGTCACCCATGTCACGTTTCCAGCAAGCACCAGGAAGTAGTGCTGAAATGGCGACCCTAGAGTTGGAAGGGGCTCGTGGGCTATCCAGTCCAACCCCCTGCCAAGAAGCAGAAAAATTGCATTCGAAGCACCCCCGTCATATGGCCATCCAGCCTCTGCTTAAAAGCCTCCAATGAAGGAGCATCCAACACACTCCGGGGCAGAGAGTTCCACTGCTGAACAGCTCTCTCAGTGAGGAAATTCTTCCTGATGTTCAGGTGGAATCTCCTTTCCTGTAGTTTGAGGCCTTTGTTCTGCCTCCTAGTCTCCAGGGCAGCACAAGTACAGTCTAAAGCAGGCATGGGCAAACTTGGGTCCTCCCTCCAGGTGTTTTGGACTCCCAACTCCCACCATTCCTAACAGCCTCAGGCACTTTCCTTTCCCCCTCAGCCCAAGACTCCAGGGTTGCAGAAAACAAGCTTGCTCCCTCCTCTCTATGACTTTCCCTCACAAAGTTATACATGGCCCTCGTGTCTCCTGTCAGCCTTTTCTTCTGCAAGCTAAACATGCCCAGCTCTTTAAGCCGCTCCTCATAGGGCTTGTTCTCCAGACCCTTGGTCATTTTAGTTGCCCTCCTCTGGACACTTTCCAGCTTGTCAACATCTCCCTTCAGTTGTGGTGCTCAGAATTGGACACAGTGTGATTCCAGGTGTGGTCTGACCAAGGCGGAATAGAGGGGCAGCATGACTTCCCTGGATCTAGACGCTATTCCCCTATTGATGCAGGCCAAAATCCAATTGGCTTTGTTTTGGCCACCACATTACATTGTTGGCTCATGTTTAACTTGTTGTCCACAAGGACTCCAAGATCTTTTTCACATGTACTGCTGTCTAGCCAGGCGTCCCCCATTCTGTATCTTTGCATTTCATTTTTTTCCTACGAAGGTGAAGTATCTTGCATGTGTCCACGTTGAACTTCATTTTATTAGTTTTGGCCAATTATCTCTCTAATCTGTTTAGATTGTTTTTGAATTCTTCTCTTGTCTTCTGGAATATTGGCTCTCCCGCCCAGTTTAGTGTTGTTTGCAACACACCAAATCGGGAGGGAAATCTGTGCTTTCTGCTCAGAGAGAACGAGGAGGAGGGGTGTCCCTTTCTCTCTACCGAATACTTCTCTCCTTTTCTTTCCCAATAATATTCATGGTATTAACTGCTTCTCCGTATGGCACAAGGTTGCTGGAATGTGCCATTATATATTGAACATGCTGCATTTCCTAAAAACACACACTAGGGCAGGCATGGTCAAACTTGGGCCCTCCCTCCAGGTGTTTTGGATTTGAACTCCCATCAATCCTAACAACCTCAGGCTTAAGTGGCTGAGGGGGAAAAGGAAGGGGGGCTGAGGGTGTTAGGATCGATGGGAGTTGAAATCCAAAACACCTGGAGGGAGGGCCCAAGTTTGACCATGCCTGTACTAGGGCATACACATAACTAAAATGCATGGGCCTAAAACAATGTTTGGATGGAAAGAAGCCCCCCCCCTTCCAGGAAAGGGAGCTGGGGTCGCCATTTCAGCACCACTTCCTGGTGTTTGAGCGTGGTTTGTGCTTCAAAGGCTGGAAACATAACATGGATGATGACTCAGGGGCGGAGGGAGGCTTTCCTTCCCCCCCCCCCCCAAGGCCCCCGGCTGCATTCTTGGGGAAAGGGCACCATTTAAGTTCCCAGGGGTGTTTTGCAAAAGGCAGGGAAGCAGGGCGCCATCTCTGGAGTGGCCCCTCACAGGTTGCCAGGCTTTTCTCTCTGGACGTCTCTTGATCTGGACGTAGCCATTCCCTGCCTGTTGCCCGCTCTCAAGTGGGTCACACGTATTGGATGTGGTGCCCTGCCCTACCTTTGAGCCTGGATGCGTTTCCAGGGAGTGGAAGATTACAAGGCAGAGAGCGAGCGAGTGAGCGAGCGGCCATTTGGCCGAAGGCCCGCGTGGGGGGGGGGGAGTACAGTGTGGGTGCCTTCGGATGCATCCCGTACTGTAGCGTAAGCACTGGCGGCACGGCGTGTTCGCTTGCCTTGCAGCTGCTGATCCACAGCCCCAGATAAGGTGAAGTCACTCAGGTTGTTGGGTTGTTTTGTGTTTTTTTTAAGCTGGTTTTATCCGCTTGCGTTGGTGAGCAACATGGCCTGTGTCCAGCCGCTTACTGGGGCTGAGCTACCCATCCTGTACCTATTTTTCACGCCTGTATTTCTGCAACCTTATACGAATACTAATAATAAACTTTATTTATATTCTGCCCTATCTCCCCAGAGGGACTCGGGACGGATTCAAAACATAAAAGGCAGACATGAAATGCCCGAACACAACAACAATACATCCATAATAACGAAAATAGATAACCCAACATATAAAAACAAATTATGACTTAACAACTAAAATTAAATAAAAATGCAACCTATTATATCAGACATAAGACAAAACATCTAACATCGAACAGAAGCATCAGTTTCTCAGTTCCTTGGGGGAAAATAGAGTGATCATTGCTCAAGATGCCTATTGAGCTGGCGGGACGAATAGGTCACAAATATGGATGGTAGCTATTAATCAGAGGTATAATTGTAATATTACCATCTACCTCCTCCTCATTGTAAGCTGTTGAGCAAAGGTATGTTTTCAGCTTTATCACCTCTCTTTATTTTTTTCCTGTCTGTGTACAGGAGCACGGGCTGCCAGGAAAAGAAAGCCTTCCCCAGAACCAGAAGGAGAAGCTGGGCCTCCTAAAATCAACGGAGAGGCACAGTCGTGGCTCCCAACCTCCTCGGAAGGGATGAAGATGCCGATGGCAGCCGCCTCCTTCATGTCCCCACCACCGCCCACCGCCTCGCCACATTCCAACCGGACCACGCCGCCCGAGGCGGTCCAGAACGGCCAGTCCCCGATGGCTGCACTCATTTTGGTTGCGGACAATGCCGGGGGCAACCACGCCTCCAAAGATGCCAACCAGGTGCACTCCACCACCAGAAGGAATAGCAGCAGCCCGCCCTCCCCGTCCCCCATGAACCAAAGGCGGCTGCCCAGGGAGGTGCCCAGCCAAGGGGGAAATGCCGGTGGGATGGAGCCCGTGCACCCGGCCAGCCTCCCGGACTCTTCTCTGGCCGCAAGCGTCCCCCTGTGTTGCACTCTGTGTCACGAGCGCCTGGAAGACACCCACTTTGTGCAGTGCCCCTCCGTCCCCTCCCACAAGTTTTGCTTCCCTTGCTCCAGACAGAGCATCAAGCAGCAAGGCGCCAACGGGGAGGTGTATTGCCCCAGTGGGGAGAAGTGTCCCTTGGTGGGCTCCAATGTCCCCTGGGCCTTCATGCAGGGTGAGATCGCAACCATTCTTGCAGGAGATGTGAAGGTGAAAAAAGAGAGGGACTCATGACTTTTCCAGTTTCTCACTGCAACATCACCTTTAACCTGAAACTGCTCAAATTGTATAAATATCTATAAATACCTATATATATATATTATATATATATATATCTCCAAGACAAGGGAAATGTAGACTTCATAAAAACATGGCTGTATAATTTTGATTTCTTTTTTTAATACATTGTGTTTCTATATTTTTTGAAGACAAAAAGGTATGTACTTATGGAAACTTTTGTTTTGGTTATAGCAATTATTTGTTGTGCTTCCTTGGTGACAGTTACTGTTCAGTGTAGGCTGTGACTTGGCGCTGCTTTTTTTTAGAGAGCACTTGGCAAATCAGAAATGCTTTTAGCTGTAATTGTATGCACTTGGTTTCCCCCTTCTTTTTTTAAAATGCCAAATACATCTTCTGACATTGTAAAGATCGCCTTACTGTCTGTGGCCCCTTATTTTTTGCTCTTACTCATTTGTGTTGGAGTCTTAACAGGTTTTAGAGACAACATGGAACACCTCCTTGGTTCATTCCAAAGACAAGTCAGAAAGTACATTTCACTTGGAAACATAGTTTCCTTGTTGCTGCAAAAATGCTTTTTCATCTGAGAGCTGGCAGATAAGTGAAGGAAGTTGCCTTCAGAGTATTATGCGAAACGAGACACAATTATGTTAGGGATTGGAAGGTTAGTTTCCCTCCCTTAAGGACAAGAGTTGATCACAGTTCATATGGTTGGTTGTAAGATTGCAAAACTGCATTTATTTCTCCATTATGTGATGCTTCTGCAAATTTTTTGTGATAAGTTTTATTTTTTGTCTAACAATGCATTGATGCAGGCAGAGTAACACAACTATACTTTTTAACAGACCCATGCCTTTTCAGCCCATTCAGCATGGTCATTCCCTTCGTAATCATGTGGAAAGGTTTGGCATAGTTTTTTTATTTAAAAAAACAAACATTTAATGCAGTGCAGGTGAATTGATTTTACTTCTCACTTAGAGCATAGTACTGTTGCTATTGTTCCTGCTTCTGACATCACGTTCCTAGGTAGTGGCAGAAAACATTGTGGTGATGTGCAGGTTTTCCATGTTTTGCCTATGTGTTGGCAGCAGAGAGATTAATGGAAATTTCTGCCTGAAATTTCATAATGCATGTGTTGAACAGGAAACAACTCAGTTCATATTTAAATGAGCAACCTGGGATTTACGTTAACCTCAGTTTCATGTAGGCATGCCTTGCCTTTTTTGTTACTTTCACGAATTCTTTTGTAAAAATACTGTTTTGATCACTCTACTTTTGTTTGTTTTGCATCAGAAAGCACACGTTTTTAATCAATAAATCATCAGTTATTAGTAATAGCCAAACCTTGCTGTAGTGCTTCTGTGCTGTTTACAGTTGTGTTAGCAACACTGCTGTGCAACCCGTTGTGTTAAATGTTCATATGGTCATAAGTAATTCTCAGAACGATGGTTTTATGGTCCCCGTTTCTGTGGCAAAACACTATACATTTTGATGTTGAGAGAATGTTCAACTGAGTTTAACTGATGCTGTTGGGTCAGACTGTTCTTAAGTGTTAATGTTCAGACTGCTCTTTAATGCAGAATAGATTTTGGTAGATCTTTTAAAATGGTCATAACATTTGAAAATCCAAACTGCACATGCACAGTAATTTTATTTTTTGAAGTGTTTTAATGAGTACACCCACTAGCATTGTGTTCCATATTACAGATCAGTGTAATATTAAATAACAAGACTTGCATGATAAACCAATTCAGTACTCTTTAAAATGATAGAAATACATATAGTACAGACTGGTGTCTTATGTAAACACATGTTTAGACAGTTTGAAAGAGGAAAAAAACGCACATATATACAACTGTAAAGGATTCTTTGAAACCACTATAGTCTGTGGAAATATGTATTAGGCACTTTATTAAAATTGGATTTGAATTGATAGATGGTAATAAGTTCTTAAGAATCTCTTTGACATAATACCTCATGAATTATACCAATTTGTATGGAGAATTTGCATTCTAGGTAAAAAACAATATCCTTGCTAAAAATTATTGGAAGGTTGGTTTGGTGTCTTGGCATGTAGTTCAAACTTGAGCTTTTAATGAGGTGGAATGACAGTAAATTCTTCCCTGCTAATGCTATTCAGGCATGCCAAAGTATTGAGAGGCATTTGATCTAGATCTCCAACAAAAATCCTTTTGTTTACACTTATATCCTAAAATAAGTGTCTTCATATATTGTAGCCCAGTAATACCACTGTATGTTCTTTAACGTAGCTTAAGTAGTGGGAAAGGTTAGGCCTTGTCATATCATGTGATTCCATCTGGAACATATTCAAAGCTCTGTATCTGGTCAACAAATTCCTGGACCTGTGAAGGTTACCTACTGGTTCTAACACAAATTATACATCCATCATGCAGAAATGTCACAAACTAGGTCACAATCTTCCAATTTCTTTCCATTTCTATTGGGCTTAGTATAACCCCCCCTCCCATATTTCTTGATAAGTTTATGACATCACCTCAATAGATCACTATATATTTACCATATGTTTCCTTGACTTCAAAGACTTTTTAAGTGCTTTAGCTGCAACAGTACTACCATTAATCTCTGATAAGAATGCAAACTTTGACTCCACTGCACATAAAGTGAACTTGGTTGTTCATTTCAGTGAAGTCAGGCTTTGCACCTTTACTTTTTTGAAGTTTTTAATGGTGATAATTTGTATAGCAATAAAGCAAAACATTGTTTTAATGGAGTGTGATTGTTGAAATCTCACCTTCATTATACTTTTAATTTACTTTTATTGAAATATCACCTGCACTATGCTTTCACTGTTTATAGTTGCTAAACTAACACATTACTATTTTTACCTATTATTTTTTATCTTTTGCATTAAATAAAGTGAAATTAGGAGCTTAAACATTTTCTGTGAGTGAACTCTTTTTTAATACCTTTTTATTTAAATGAATACTGCAGCTACTGAGGTGTACACACCAGCCAAATCAACTGGAATTTTTTATTTAAACATCCTTCTGTTAGAAAAGAAAAAAAAAACATTACGGGAAGAACAGAAAAAGTGTAACTTTAGACTGAAGCAATTTTGTGCCATGTCTACTTTTACTATACATTGCCCATCTAGAGTTTCAGACAAAAAGAAATGCAAAAGGGAACACTGGAAATTAGTGATATCCTTGTGTAAGAGACTCAAGCAGCATACCTGACAAAATTAAATATAGGAAAAAGTTTTATTTGCAATGGTTGTCCCAATGATTGTCTAAGGCAACAAGACCCTGGGAAATTTTCTCTGTATTCTGGCCAAAGCCTTCTCACCTTACTACCATGAAGAACAAGCACAGTGTTCCATTGATATAAGAGTTCTGAGGACAGGTCCTTTCACAGTCTACATTGGAGCTTTGCAGGAATTTTAAATTAGAAATAGCACGCCCTCATATGAATCCTAAACAAGGTTGATGGCAAGCAGCTGACCTACATTTATGTAAAAGGAATTCAAACACAGTTTGGACTGGAGCACAAAAATCTGTGATGTTGCCTTACTGTTGGATGAAAAATAGGAAATGCTATTCACAAATATCTAGATATTCACAGTCCAGTGGGAAATTCCAATATTTTAAATTTTACTTCTCGAGAAACAATGACAGGAAATGATCTGTGATGGTGTTGTGTTTGCTTCAATACAACCAGCTCAATTTTAGAAATGGTATGTAATCAAAGTGAGAAGTATTCATGAGCAAGGGTGTTTAGGTTTGCAATTGACTTAATACTGAAAGTGGCATTCTTAGTGAAATAAGTGCACCCAATTACTTAATGGCTTAGCCAAAAGGTTATGACCAGTGGGATGAAAGCTACATTCTACAGATATTGTCGGCTAATTAGCATCAGTGAAACCAATCAACCTAATGGCTAAACAAAGTGTAGGATATTGCTATTAAACTGCAATCCTAATTGCATTGACCTGAAAATAAGATTTAACAAATCTAGTGGGCCTTACTTCTGAGAATAAAACCTTGTCCTATAGATCCTAGCATTGTTCATATCTATTTTTTGGACTAAGCAGAAGACTTAGGGCTCTTCCACATAGCCATATAATCCAGAATATCAAGGCAGATAATCCATAATATCTGCTTTGAACTGGATTATCTGAGTCCACATTGACATATAATCCAGTTCAATATGGATTCTATACAACTGTGTGGAAGGGGCCCTAGTCTCCAGTTGATTAAAAATGTCATAATTGCTACAAAGAATATTTGCAGACATTGGTGTTAAATCCTCAGATGACCCAAAACCAATTACAAAAATAATATGCTCAGGTGTAAGTTGGAGCCCCCAGATGGCGTAGTGGACTAAGTGACTTGAAGGTTGGGTTGCTGACCTGAAAGTTGCCAGGTTCAAATCCCACCCGGGGAGAGCGTGGATGAGCTCCCTCTATCAGCTCCAGCTCCATGCGGGGACATGAGAGAAGCCTCCCACAAGGATGGTAAATCATCAAAACATCCGGGCGTCCCCTGGGCAACGTCCTTGCAGACGGCCAATTCTCTCACTCCAGAAGTGCCTCAAGTTGCTCCTGACAGGAAAAAAAGTGTAAATTGGCATGTAAACATTGCAGCTAATTACCTTTCCAGCATATTTTTGTGCCACACTTTCACAACTCTGTTAGAATTCGAACCTATTCTGCTCACATGGAAATAAACTTCATGAATTTCAGTAAAGTTCCTTCCATCACCAAACATTTAGAAACCAAGTAATGTCAAGAACTGGTTTGAATTGCTTGTAAAACACACACATAAAAGCAATCATTGGAAAATCCTATTTACCTTTTTAGCCTTGGAAAGTATTGCAGACTTAGTTGAATACATTGTTATGAAATGTTTGAAAGCAGGGGGAGCTAGACAGCTTGTTTGTGCCCATTATATTTAAGTGGCTAGTAAGTCTGTAAAAAAGACTTCCCTAACATTATATATGAAACTTCCTTTGATTTTCATTGTTTTATTACATCTGCTTTGGTTTTCCATTTTAATCAGATGTACTAAAAGAACTATAATTAAAGTGACAATACTATGGTGCTCATGCAGAAAGTCATAAACAATATCTGCAGACACTTTATAAAATAGTTTAACTCGGTGACACGTAATAAGTTTCTCTTCCTGATTCTTGAGTGTAAATGTTGAATCATTCAGAAAATGTGCCATTACATCTAGGCAAAATCCTGAGTCACCCTCCTTTGCTTGCCTTTGTTCAAGAAGTACAGAATGGGAAGAAGACACGCCTTTCCTCTGTCGTAGACCCAAGGTCAGGCAGTACTAACTGATGAATGGAATACAGACTTACCCATTTCATCACTCCAGGATCCAGAGCTGGGGCACTTAACTCATTCATTGCCTTTGGCTAAACTAATCATCACAAGTCCTTGAAAAGATTTTGTTTTTTGGGTCACAACCAATAATTTATCCTGATAATTATGCCCTTCAAACACTTCTTAGGGGTGAAGTCTCATTGACATTGAGTGGAAGTGTCAAGATGCTTTTCTTATCTGGAGCAAATTCCTAACCAATTTTAAATAAGATCAAAATCAGCTGATGCTTGATGTTTTAATGATATGCAAGGATAGAATAATTTTTAAAATCCAAAACTTGGTGTTGCAATGCTTGTATAATTAGGCTTTACTCTGAAGGCCAAATGCGCAATATAACTTCCCAAGAGTCATGTCTCACTTTCATAAGTAATGTTTTCTAATCTTTTTTTGGACTATTTACTGCAGCCATAGACCCTTTAAAGAAAGCAAACCTGTGCCTATTTGCTACAGAACAGAAATAAACACAGCATGCATATATTGTTTGTTTATTTGTTTATACCCTGATTTCTCTCTCCACAAAGGAGACTCAAAGTGGGACTGCAGCTGTTATAATTATTTACCTGAAGGATGTAAAAGCTATAGTTGACATCCCAGGTTTTTTAAAAAGTTCTGCGCTGATAGAATGTATGCCCACGCCGTAGAAGAGGATTGGGATGGAGTCTTCTCGTTGTTAGCAACAGATAAAAAGAAGATCTTAAAGCTTCTGCTTTAAGAAGTGTTCAGAATAAAGGTTAGACAAAAAGAGGGAGAAGGACTCCCTGTTCTGCTCTGCTCACATTCAAGAGTTCTCTTGAATATGACTGGTTGGAAGATTTTTTTTTCCATGTCAGGAGCAACTTGACAAACTGCAGTCACTTCTGGTGTGAGAGAATTGGCTCTCTGCAAGGATGTTGCCCAGGGGACGCCCGGATGTTTTGATGTTTTACCATCCTTGTGGGAGGCTTCTCTCATGTCCCCGCATGAAGCTGGAGCTGATAAAGGGAGCTCATCTGCGCTCTCCCTGGGTTGGATTTGAACCGGCAGACTTCAGGTCAGCAATCCAGCCTTCAAGTCATCAGTCCTGCTGGCACAAGGGTTTAATCCACTGCGCCACCGGGGGCTCCTTGGTTGAAAGATGATGGTAGTTGTACTGTGTAGTAGGATTTCTAGCCATCATTACCATCATCACTGCATGAAAAGTTAATTTGGAGGAACATAGCTCCTGGTAGTATAGTCCAGGAAAGAAGCTCTTCCAAGTAGTAGTAGTAGTAACAACAACACTCCCGTTTTTCTCTCTTGATCCAGGCTCAAAACAGATTAAAAAATCAGGACTTAAATTTGTTTTTTAAGCTAAATATGAAAAATGCAGGACTTAAACTCTGACATGATTCAGGCTGGATCTACACGGCCATATAATGCAGCCTGAATTGCAGTATATGGTCAGCACAGACTCATTTAATGTAATTCAATGTGGTTAGAACTGTATTGTATGGCTCCACAATGACTATATAATGCAATTCAAACTGCATTGTATGGCAGTGTAGATCCAACACCTCTGGCCATGATTTGCAACAGCGTTGTAGTGGGTCAGGTAAGGCCTCCTCATTCTCTCTGTACAACCACAACCCCACCCCAATGGAGGTGAACTATGAGGATGTTTTACCTGGGAGTAAACTGAACACTCCTCCATCTGAGGGCCCTTCCAGACAGGCCCTATCTCAGGATCTGATCCCAGGCTTTCTGCTTTAAACATTCGAACAAGGTTGACTGTGGGATGGGCACCTGATCAGGGGGATGGAATCCTTATAGACTACAGCGACACCACCTCCCCGTCCTCCGGATCTTGGTTGATGCTGCACGGTATAACCTGGTGGACAAAGCTGGGTGAGATTCACCCTCCCCCCTCCAGCCTCGTCCAGCCAGGTCTCCGTTATGCACGCCAGGTCTGCCTGCTCATCCAGGATAAGGTCCTGGATGATCGTTGCTTTTCTGTTAACAGACCTGGCGTTCAGCAGCACCACCTTTAATCCGGAGGAACCGCCAGCCTGGGCATCCAAGTTTACCATGTCAGGAGACCGTTTTAGATCTACAAGAACTCTCTTTCTTTCCCTAGGCCGAATTAATTTAGGCCTCCCTTTCCCGTATCTCCCCCTCCCCTGTATTACTTCTATGGGGGCTCCTCGGCTGCCGGGCAGCCACCCTCCCTCAACATGGTCCATCATAAAACTAGCGCTAGCCTTTACATATGGGCAAAGTTCCTGCGTTATACTCCAACCTCCTTTAAAAATGGTTCTTTCCTTCTCTCCCACCTTGGGAGTTACCCTGATGTTATATCTGAGATAGTTCTGAGGCTCACTCCCTACTTAAAAACAGGGGTGAGATAACAGGAAGTGAGAGAAATCTACCACTTTTGAAAGAGTTATCATGGGTAAAAGATGTCTGCACTGAAGCTTTATCACCACTTCTTGTTTCCACAAGTCATTTTTTTTTCAAAATCCAATAATTACAGGGACAGAATGTGGGATGAAATCTCCTGAACAGGGGCACAAGCAGTCCAACAAGCACCACAGGGGTGTTAACTCTTCCCTACACTATCCAAAGTGCACTCTCTCTCTCACTCGCTCGCTATGTGTATATATATGTGTGTGTGTGTATGTGTGTGTGGCTGAAGTTACATTTAAAAACATATCTGTATATCTGTTCCAACTTTCGTACAAATTCAACTTAAAATCGATATATATAAAGGAGTAATGGTTCCTCCCACTAAACAACAAAAGTACAAGCCCCAGAACCTAGAAATTTGGCAACACAACCCACCATCCTTGCCCCTAGGTTCCGACAACAAAAAGAAAAAAAAATAAAGTCCTAATTAGAGGGAGATAAATAATTGTTTTTATCCAATTGCTGCCAGTTAGAAGGCTAAGCTCCGCCCACTTGGTCTCCTAGCAATCCACGCAGCCCAGTGTTAATAAAAGAATAAAAAAAATAAAAAAATACAAATAATACAATAAAAAATAATAAAAAACACTAAAATAATTAAAAACACTAAAATTATTACAATAAAATACTATAATAACAAAATAACTAATAATGCAACAAAATAATAAAATATAATAAATAAAAAGATAAGTTACAATAAAATTAATTAAAAAATATAAATAACGTCAAATAAAAATTTCACAACAATTTTTAACCAATACCACCACCACTTTGCCACAGCAACGCGTGGCCGGGCACAGCTAGTAAACTTATAGAACTTATCTTGTTTATAATTTGGGGACTACTTGCATCTGAATATCAAGATCAGTATGTATATTAAAGTTAAATACAGGGTGGAGGAGCAAAGCAGTGAGTGTGCACAGTAAACTCGAATCACAAATCCTCAACCAGCAGTACTGGTTCTGCGTATGTTCTACACTGAGTAAGCTTGGAGAGAGTAAGGCCCCTTCCATACAACTGTATAAATACACATTGAACTTGATTATATGGCAGTGTGGTCTCAGTTAACACAGTTCGAAGCAGATATTGTGAATTATCTGCCTTGATATTCTGAGTTCTATGGCTGTTTGGAAGGACCCTAACTAGACTATGGCCATGATGTGCGGGTTAAAAGTGCTTTGTGCTGACCAGATGGCTGGAGTACAACTCAAAATGGGAGCCCCCAGATGGCGTAGTGGACTAAGTGACTTGAAGGTTGGGTTGCTGACCTGAAAGCTGCCAGGTTCGAATCCCACCTAGGGAGAGTGTGGATGAGCTCCCTCTATCAGCTCCAGCTCCATGCGGGGACACGAGAGAAGCCTCCCACAAGGATGGTAAAAACATCAAAACATCCGGGCGTCCCCTGGGCAACGTCCTTGCAGACGGCCAATTCTCTCACTCCAGAAGCAACTCCGGTTGCTCCTGACACGAAAAAAAAAAAATCTCAAAATGCATTTTTTTGTGCTACCAACCTGTTTGACCAGGGGCGAGTCTGACACTGTCTACTCAGACAAGAGGTGCTCTGGCCTTTTGCTAGAGTTTCAGGCTTGCACTCACACGCGAATGTACTCATGTGCACACAGACTCACAGAGATCAATTATTTTAAATTAGAAGAGTCTTCCAGAGAGCAATATAAAAATGTTAGTTCCTTATATATGACCAATAATCAGTGGATACACAGACCATCATGGGTTCCTAACAATGGTGGTTATTTGTATTTATTGCAAAATAACTGGTGCACGCATATACACACACGTGTGTGTGTGTGTGTGTGTAGGCTCTTTGTCCAAGCTGAAATAACAATAAATTACCTTTGCCAATATGAAACAAAGGTAACACATTTTAATGAGACTAGTTGCAATCTAATTGTTAACATGAGGTGGTACACTAAAAGTATGTAAGTAACTATAAGTTGTAATGCAATCAGTCCGGTAGATTAAGATATTAAGAGATGTCTAGGAAAACCTACAAAGACTTTTTGTCCCATCAGAAACTGAGAAACTCAGAATGTTCTTGCAATACAAAGTTTCTCTTAAAATCACAACACAAGCTTTCATTCTTTACTTTACAAAATAACTATAATAGAATTGGAAAAGATACAGAAAAGGCAATTAAGGTTTTGACATTATGCCTATTAAGGTCAGCAATTACTTTCAAATAAACACACATAGACTCAATCTGTCCAATGATCAAAGAGTTTAGGATACTTATGTGAAGAAAGTACAAACCATTTCAGGTATTTTTAGATTTTTTTAAAAAAAACCATGTAGTTCTAGCACACTGACTAGGGACAAAGTCCCATGGAACTTACTGAAATTTTCTTTGGAGCCAACATGTAGGCTTGTATTGCTTATCTATATGTCTTATTGAATAAGTGAGATACAGCTCTGCATAACCATGTGTAAGCTCAGGCTACAATTCAAGACACAATTTAAACATCTGACATGAAAAGTTTGAAGATAGGAGCATCCCAACGTCAGTAAGCAAGATTGACAGGTAGGTTGCCTGGTACTATCAAGGCATTTACTGCTTCAAGACAACTTTTAAAGCAAAATGATCCATATACAGCAGAGTCTTGCTTATCCAACCTTTCCTCATCCAATGTTCTGTATTATCCAAGGCAGTCTGCCTCCCGCCCAGATCCACAGCTGTTTCTCTAGGCAGGCAAGGATCACAGATTTTTAAAAATCTTCATAGGACTGAACTTTTTACAGACTTAACTTCCGACAATGTTGTTACTGTACGTTCATTTTATGCAATTCTATCTTTATTTGTAGTCATTTTTTTTAGTAGTCAATGTTTTTGTAGACAGTGTTTTCAATACATTGTGATGTTTTGGTGCTAAATTCATAAATACAGTAATTACTACATAATATTACCATGTATTGAAATGCTTTTTATGTCGATTTGTTGTAAAAGATGTTTTGGTGCTTAATATGTAAAATTATAACATAATTTGATAACAGGCTTTTCCTTAATCCCTCCTTATTATCCAACATTTTTGCTTATCCAATGTTCTGCTGGCCCATTTATGTTGGATAAGCAAGACTCTACTGTAATTGCAAAGGTTCTATGGTCTGAGATAATATGATACAGGAATGGAAATTGTACAGCTTTCCAATGCAGCTTCCAACATTCCCTACTCTTAGCTAAGCCCAGAAAAACAGCTGGGCATTGCAGTCTAACATTTGGAGGGCTGCTGATTCTAGATCTTAATTCAGTACAATAGTACCTCTGGATATCAGATATTGCAATCGGCTCTCTCACCTACATCCCACCCCAAAAAAAAAGCCACAGAAGGTGACTGTTATCTTCTTGCCTTGTTTCTGAACTTGACCCTTGGCTGCCCTCCTGCCACTTCATTTGGGCTTCATCCCTTGGCTGCTTCAGGAAAGTATATTGAGAGGATGCCATTGGCTATGAGGTCATTGCACCACAAACACACACATCAAGATTTGACTCAGTTTTTTGGACTAAATCAAAAATGTGAGAACAGATGTTTGTTTGCAAGGAGGGCCACTTACCAGATAGCTGTATTGTGTTATGACAATTAAGGGTGTTTTTTCCTTTCACATTACAAGGAACAGTATGTGTTGATAGGGAAACTGTGCAAATACTGAATTAGAAATGAAGGAGCGAGTTCCTGAAAGTGTTTCATCACCATCGGTAGAAGCTCTGAACGCAAGCAGACAGTAAACAGTTTCAGTGATATAACCCAAGGGAGGAGACTAGTTCTGGAGCCAGGATGTTAGTCAAGATGATGATTCATTCCATCATGGATTTCCCTTGTGGGCACTGCCATCACTGTGGTTCTGTTATTGTCCTCAGTGCCTCCTTTTGGCTGAGATTTGCTTCCTATGGCAAGACAGTCATTCCCAAGTGGTGGTTTTTGGAGCCTTGGTAGATGAATCATCCAGTTACCAGAAGTGGATGTTGGAGCTGGTCCCTGGACTACATTAAGGAATGGTAACTTCTGAGCTAGGAAATAGTACTGACAGATAGGAGGGAACCAGTCCTAGCTGGTTCCCATAGGAAGTTATTAGAAAGTTTCCGTATGATCATAGCCATGAGCTTGGAGAAGCAAACATATGGACTGCTGGTTATATGGATTCTGGAAGCTGCAACCTGCAAAAACAAGTTTTCCAGTATGTGGAATATATTTACTATACTTTTATTTACTATACTTTTACCCCGCCCTTCCCACCCTGGAGGGGACTCAGGGCAGCGTGACAATGTGGCAGTAATTCAATGCCTTTAAAACAAAATACAAAGAAAGTCATTCAAAATACACATTAAAATACAATTAAAACACAATTAAAACCATTAACATCACGTAATCCAAGAGCAAAGTCCGGGCCATTCCATTGGTCAGTTCCATATCTTTCATATCTATTACTGCACCAGGTTTCCGAAGGCTTGGTCAAAGAGCCTGCCAGTTGGCCGCTCCATCAGGTTATTACTGTTTTTCTTCAGCTCTAAGACACAGTTTTTCTCCTTTACAAACATCTCTAAGAATGGGGCGAGTTTTAGAATCTAAGGTGTATCTTATATATTTTGGTTGTTGGTACTGAAATTAGAGTGTGCGCGTCTTACAATCGGTGGTGTCTTACAATTGAAGAAATATGGTAAGTAGTTTTCCACAACCCTAAGTGCCTTCCAGATGTTTTATATTACACCTTCCATCTATCTTTGCCACTTACAAGTCTACAGTCTGGAGGGCATAAAGTGGGGCATCTCACACAGAGAGGGAAGGATCTGCCCTTAGTTTGAGTCCTATTATCTCGGTGGTGGATTATGTCTGAAGGTCTAGAGACAAATTTGCCACCACAAGGATCTTCAGCAGGATGCACTAGCCCCTCTCAAACAAGCAAAGGCCAAAACAAGAAGTGACTGGTGCTGCAATCCATTTGAAGCCACAATTACTGCAGATTTCCATGTGTGAGAAAATAAGTCTTTTTCATTTTAAACTGTTGTTTATTTTAACAACTCTTGCCATTGGAAGAATTGTTATCACAAATGGTTATCAATTCTTTACTATTCCTAGAATGAAACTCCAGCACCGGCAGTGCTTTTTCCAGAATGCCTGTCTCGTGATCTTAAAGGTTTTTGAACCCGTCCATTAAACAACAAGAGCTTGGGTGTCAAGGTCAATGATTAACTTTCTAACCGAGCACTGAGCAGTATGTTCCCTGCGATTAAGCTTTGTTCAAGGTGCTCGCTGCTCCAGACAAAGTCCCAAGTCCAGGTACTAGCACTATTTACACAACCAAGTTCACCTTCTCCTTTGAGGCCTGTCGTCGCAAGCATTATTCCATCCCAGTCTTGCCAATAAACACTGGGAAGTCCCCCACTCCCCCTGGAAAACCTGTTCTACTAGGAAAACGTTCCATATTGCAGAGGGTGGTGGTGGTTATTTATTATAGTAAAGAAAAACAACCTAAACTGACTATGTGGGTATCAATATGGCAGAATTAATGAAGTTTGACAGTACTTTAACTGCCATGACTCAATGCTATGCAATTTGGGATTTGTAGTTTGATGAAGCATTTGCACTCTTTGGCAGAGAAGGCTTAAAGACCTTGTAAAACTACAACTCCCAGGATCCTATAGCATTGAACTATAGCAGTCAAGATAGTGTCAAACTGCATTAGTTCTACAGTGTAGACAAGGGGTCATCAAACTTTTAAAGCAGGGTCAGTTTACTGTCATTCAGACTGTTGGGGGGGGGGGGCTGACTATAGTTTGCAACAGTCATTAACAAACTTTATACACACTGCACATATCTTATTCGTAGTGCAAAAAATACAAAAGAACAATACAGTATTTAAAATGAAGAACCATTTTAACCAACACAGACTTACCAGTATTTCAATGGTATGTGTGGGCCTGCTTTTGGCTGATGAGATTTGTCAAGTTAATTAGGATTGTTGTTGTTGTTGTGTGCCTTCAAGTCATTTAAAACTTAGGGCAACCCTAAGTTCGCAATCAGTCTGCGAACTGGGACAAGAATGTAACTGCCATACTGCAAATGTGCTGAGCTGCTTTCGCGGTTATTTCAACCTGCACTGAGGTTCAAACAAGGTGGGGCAACCACTTGCTTTCAAAGCAGAGCCCTTAAAATTTCATACAGTTGTACGGCAGGCAGAAATCCAACAGGTGAAACTCAATTTCCCTTGGGAAAACCTGGAAATAATGGATTTCTCCTTGTCCAATAGAAGATAACACAAGAGTCCTCCCAACAAACAAAACTACTTGCAACTGAGTTCACCACCTGGGAAAGCTCTCAAAAGCAGCTTATACGGCAGGAAAAATACATTTATCGAGGAGTCCTCAACTAAGGTGACAATCTTTATACCTTTGTTAGGGAATAAACACCATGGACAACACAGCAGACCTTATGTTTGAGTGAGGATTGAACTGTGTCCTCTACTCTATCCATACATCATCAAATTGGTCAAATCAATTGGAGCAGTTGTGTGGGTTCAAGTGGAAAAGGAGGACATTCTAGCTTCTTCCATCTTCTACAAGCTTTTAAGCAAATAAATGAGACTAAAACGTTACATACTTGTTAGAGAACCCAGTTGCTCTTATTCCTTAGCATGAGTATTTCTCTTCCTTAGCACTTTATGAATTTGGGTTTTTTATGCATTCACATACAATGCACTTTAATAACAGAAATCTTCCATGTTTCATAGCTACTTAGGAATGTGTTTGTCATTTTTCACCCACTTTTCCCTGTGGAGGGAAAGGGAAAGCAACAAATTAAAAAAAAGCAACATAATGGACACAGAACAGCCTTTAGATCCTGAATAAAAGTAAAATGAATTTATTTCATGGTAAACACATGCAAGATGGCTCTGTGGGGAACATCAGGCTCTAAAGGTCAAGTTCCGTTCACTTTACATGGCTACAACAGGTGCATCTGTATTGTAGAATGTGTGCAGTTTGACATCACTTTAACTGCAGTAGCTCACTATTTAATCCTGGAAACTGTAATGTGATGAATCACCAGTTCTCTTTGGCAAAGAAGGCTTTGCAAAACTACCACAATTACATAGCAATTGATCCAGGGCAGTTAAAGCAACATCAAACTGAATTCATTCTGCAGTGTAGATGCACCCAAGGTGGTGTTACCAAGGAAACGGTTTATATAGATTTTGCTTCGTTATTATTTGTTTGATTTAATTTTAATATTGGTTATATGTTTATTACTGTTCACATTGTTTGCAGTTATATTGCTATAAGCTGCTCCGAGTCCCCTTGGGGAGATGGTGCAGGGTACAAATAAAGTTTTATTATAATTATATTATTATTATTTGATACGCAAGATTAGTACACAGCAAACAAAATCACTATGCTGGCTGTTGGATCACACGTCAAACACTTCCCAAGTTTCTAGGACTGTGTGATGTATCAGCAAATAATGCGTACAGATCTGAGTAGGGTGGCCTTTCACAGCTGACAGATGGTAATTTTGTCAGCACTGATTGTTTTTAAGTGAAGGCCAAGGTCTTTTGGCACTGCACCTTGTGTGCTGATCACCATTGGGACCACCTTCTGATCACCACTGGGACCACCTTTACTGGCTTGTGCAAGAGTCTTTGCAGTTTGATCTTTAAATCCTCTTATTGTGTCAGCTTTTCCAGTTGTTTCTCGTCAATCCTGCTGTCGCCTGGGATTGCAAAATCAACTGTCCATACTTTGTTTTCCCCCACAATCATGAGGTCAGAAGTATTGTGCTCCAAAACTCTTGTTAGTCTGAATTCGGAAGTCCCAGAGTTTGACATGTTCATTTTCTGTAACTTTTTCAGACCTGTGATCCCACCAGTTCTTTGCCACTGGCAGATGGTATTTGTGGCACAAGTTCCAATGGATCATCTGAGAAATGGTGTTATGTCTCTACTTGAAGTCCGTCTGTGCAATCTTCTTGCATCAGCTGAGGATGTGATCCATCGTTTTATCTGCTTCCTTGCAGAGTTTACACTTGGGATCTGTGGCTGACTTTTCAGTCCTGGCTTTGATGGCATTTGTACTAATTGCTGGTTCTTGGGCTGCAAGAATCAGGCCCTCGGTCTCCTTTTTTCAAAGTTCAATTTGTGAGCCACATCCATGTTTTCCTTGTCAATTTTGCTCTCAATATTTTCCAGGAACTGTCCATATTATTATTATTATTATTATTATTATTATTATTATTATTATTATTATTTTATGACACAGCAAACAAGATAGATATGCTGGATTTCGTATCACAAAATCACAAGTCGAACACTTTCCAAGCATCTAGAACTGTGTGATGTATTTTCGGATGATGCGCGTAGATCCCAGTAGGGTGGCCTTTTGCAGTTGGCAGATCGTAATTTTGTCAAGGTCTATTGTTTCCAAATGCCAGCTGAGATCTTTTGGCATGGCACCCAATGTACCGATCACCACCGGAACCACCTGCACTGGTTTCTGCCAGAGTCTTTGCAGTTCAATCTTGAGGTCCTGATAGCGGCTGAGTTTTTCCTGTTGTTTTTCATCAATGTGACTGTCACCTGGGATGGCAACATCAATGATCCAAACCTTTTTCTTTTCCACAACTATGATGTCTGGTGTGTTGTGTTTCAGAACTTTGTCAGTCTGGATTCGGAAGTCCCACAGTATCTTTGCGTGTTCATTTTCCACGACCTGTGCTGGTTTGTGATCCCACCAGTTCTTTACTGCTGGGAGATGGTGCTTGAGGCATAAGTTCCAATGAATCATTTGGGCCACATAGTTGTGCCTCTGTTTGTAGTCTGTCTGTGCAATTTTCTTACAGCAGCTGAGGATATTGTTGTTGTTGTTGTTATTATTATTATTATATTAGTATAATAAGTGGCCCTGGAGTTTAAAGGAATGATTTGTGTGGAATTTACAAGAAGGAAATGGTGGGAGTGGAACAGCCAGAGAGCTTAAAATAAAGGCAATGTTTTCACTGTGCTTGGTTTAGTTGTTATAGGCCTTTAAATCCTGTCCGACTTCGGCTGACCTCAAGGCGAACCTATCAGGAAGAGCTTTCCTGGCAAGCAAAGACGGCTCAGAAAGAATTTGCCCTTCTTTTGAGGCTGAGAGTGTGTCACTTACAAAGGACCTCCCAAAGTGAGAGTTCCATAAGGCTGAGCTGAGATTCGAACCCTAGACTTCGAGGGTCGCGAGCCCGGCGCTCAAACCATTACGCCACCCTGACTCCCCCCGCCTCTCGCCACCTCCTTTTTCGAATGCTGAGCACGCGGCCATCGAACGCCGCCACAACAACATGGAGGGAAGGGGGAAGTGCTGGATCATCACGTCCCAACGCGGCGCGTGCACGAGGCCGCAGCGAGCGAGTGCGCGCGCACCCACCGCCGCAAGCTCCGGATGCCTCTCCTCCCCTCCCCTCCCCGCCCCTCCGAGGAAACTGCGCCAGCTGCGAGAGCTATAATTAGAGGGCAGTGACGCCTCTTTCCAGGGAGAGAGCGAGCTTAGCGTGGGTGCTCCCCCCTCCCTCCCTCCTGCCCTGCTTTGCTTGGTGTCTTCCTGTCTTGGCCTCCTTCCCTTCCCTCTGCTCCCTCCTTGCTTTTCTCTGAGGCGAGCCGTACCAAGAAAGGCATCGTGTGTGCCTGCTGACTCCGCCGGGCTTGATCTGGACGGGTCATCGCGTGGTGAACCAAATATAGTAGTAAACGCCGCGGAAGGAATGGCTGCCTCCCCCCCTCCCTCCTCTCCTCCCCTTCCCTCCCCCTCCGCCTGGGTTGCGCAATCTGGACAAACTCCCACCCCTCCTTTTAGTTTTATTTGTGTGACAATAATGATAAGAATCTGGCAGTAACGACAAGAATCATATAGATAAATAATAAGCATTATTATTATTAATGTTAAATAAACTGAGTAAATAATAAAAATAGTTCATATAATCTATAATCTATCAATCTATACACATAGGAGCGCCTGGTGATGTAGAGGATTAAACTGCTGAGCTGCTGAACTTGCTGACCCAAAGGTCAGTGGTTCGAATCTGGGGAGCGGGGTGAGCTCCCGCTGTTAGCCCCAGCTTCTGCCAACCTAGCAGTTCGGAAACATGCAAATGTTACCTTTGGAGGGAAGGTAACAGTGCTCCATGCAATCATGCCGGCCACATGACCTTGGGGGTGTCTACGGACAACGCCAGCTTTTTGGCTTAGAAATGGAGATGAGCACCAACCCCCAGAGTCAGACACAACTGGACTTAACGTCAGGGGAAAACCTTTACTTTTTACTATACCCATAATAAAAGTGAAAATGTGTACGTGTGTATGTGGCAGAGGTGTCCTCTTACACAGCCAGCCTCTGGCCTCCACAAACAGCTTTCACCCACAGTGCTAGGGAGCCACCAAAGCCATTACGGGTTACAGTGAGTCACATTCCTTTCTCTCAACTGGTGTGGAATTTGCATGACCCCACCCACTGCCTCTCCCTTAACCCTTTCCTATTATTTTCTATGGCACAGCAACTGAACATACTAGAGAGAGGTTTGGGGAGAATTCACCATGATTTATAAGAGTTGTAGGGACTGGGATGTAAAGTTTACCTGCAACCTAAGAGCACTCTGAACCCAACCAACGATGGACCTGGAACTCACTTGGCCAACAGACGCAAGATGGTCAACTGTGAATACTGGCAGGCTTTGCAGGTGATTGACCTTGGCCTCAGAGACTCATAGTTCACCCGTATTCAGAGAATATTGAATCCAGCAGATGAGGGATCTGGACCAAACTTGGCACACAGACCCAACATGGCCAAGTGTGCATACTGGCAGAGTTTGAAGACAGTTGACCTTGGAATATGGGAGTTGTAGTTCAGCCTTATTCAGAGAACACTGAACCCAGCAGATGATGGATCTGGACCAAACTTGGCACACAGTGACCTTTCCCTGCTTATCCTGTTGCAAGCACATCATTTTCCTCCTTCTAAATTGACTCCTCTGACTCATCTGATTTATAATTTTGCTTAGAGTTCTTTTAAGCATCTGTTTTATACTGGAAGGATTGTTTTGGGGGACTCGAGGCTGCGTATGTGAATGGATGCGTGGGAATTGGGCTGACTTCTACCCCACTGGCCTGCTTCGAAGTAAACATGTCTGGGCTTGCACAATGAAGCCTCTCCTGGAATATTCCAATAGCATGCAAATCTTTATTTAGAGGGATGTATTTAGAAGTGTAAGCCGATATTTTCACATAGTTTGAGTAGATGGCATCTAACGCGGATGGGTGTCCTGAACTTTTAATTTGTTTTCCCAACTCCTACGTCTTTTTAAAGACACGATATTGATTCATCTCCTAACCAGGGAATTGCTTTTTTCCCTAATCATCTTTTAGCCCTGTCAAAATAACTTCTTTAAAATGAGAAAACTTCAATGGAAACAAAGTTCAGAACTATTTTCTATTACTTAGAGTCCCGCCTCCCCCCTCCCTTTCCCCTATCCAGTTCACATTGGAAATTAAAAACTTCAGCTGTCATAGATTTTTATCTTGCCTTTCCATAAAGTTCAGTAGGGCAATTTGCATACAGTAACAACATGCGTAAAATGCAGTTGTAGTCATTTTGAAGCTATGAGTGCACCCTACACTGTTTGACGTCACTTTATCTACCATTGCTCAATGCTATAGGATCCTGGGAGTTGTAGTTTGGTAGGCAGCACACTCCTGGGCAGAGAAGGCTAAAGACCTTGTAATACTGCAACTCCCAGGATTCCATATTATTGAGCCTTGGCAGTTAAAGTGGTATCAAACTGCATTAATTCTGCAGTGTAGATCAGGCATGGGCAAACTTCGGCCCTCCAGGTGTTTTGGACTTCAACACCCACAATTCCTAATAGCTGGTCTGGTGTAGATGCACCCTTAGAAACCATCTGGGGTCATATGTTAGTAGAAAACTGTAGACTGGCATTTTAAAAATTCAGTATGGGAAGCAAGTTCCAAGGCATACATACCGTGTGGACACCAGAAAGCACGGATAAAGCGAACCATATATTTTGACTACACTTGAGACAGAAGCATACCATAAAATTGCACTGCAGGGCTTAGAGAGGCCCACAAATATTTCTAGGGTGGGATAGCTTTTGGAGCATTGATAAATGAAGATCTGTGTATTTGGGATGTCTTACTATATTAATAACATACAGGTAGGAGCCCCCGGTGGCACAGTAGGTCAAACCCTTGTGCTAGCAGGACTGATGACCTGAAAGTTGGATTGCTGACCTGAAGGTTGCTGGTTCAAATCCAACCCGGGGAGAGCGTGGATGAGCTCCTTCTGTCAGCTCCAGCTCCATGTGGGGACATGAGAGAAGCTTCCCATAAGCATGGTAAAAACATCCCCTGAGCAACATCCTTGCAAATGGCCAATTTTCTCACACCAGAAGCAACTTGCAGGTTCTCAAGTCGCTCCTGACACGAAGAAAACATCATCATCATCATTATCAACAACAACATACAGGATATGAAGTAAAGGGCTGTTCAACGAAATAGTTATTTCCTTCCATAAATTGAAGTATATGGAGGATCCCATTTCCAGCAAATGTCCCATCCACCACAGAAATGTATGCCCCTTCAGAGTGTCCAGCCGCTCTGTCATCACTTTCGTCTTATCAGGATTGAATTTCAGTGTGTTTTAGCACAGTCTCCAGATACTTGATTTAGCAATGAGCCAGCAGCTCCCAGCTGCTTGGTTACCAAAACAGATCATTGTGTGTCAATGCCCAAGTGACATCCAGCTCTAAAGGGCCAGAAGGGAGCTCCTGCTGCAGCTTAATACGGATACGAACATAGACAGCTAATGCTGACTGTGCTGTAAACTCATGTGACCGACGGAGAGGTCTGAGTTGATGTGTCTTATTATCGGTCTATAACTGCCCTCTTCTGAACAATACGCAGGGATGATCCTGCCCTTTGCAAGGTATTCCAACCATTGAAAGAAGGGGCTTCTGTCCATTGTGTTGAAGCCATTTGAGGCATCTAGCTTGAGGCTGGGAAACATGATTCTCCAAGTGATGGTTGGCTGCTGCTGCTATCATCCCCATGTGGCTGGCAGGGCTACATAGGTTTTTAAAAAACCTGGTTGACTCATGAATTTTAACTGGTTAACTAAATCTCCATGAGTGTCCACTGAAGTTTATTGATGGAGCCTGATTTCTAAATTATTTTGCGTTATGGAACTATTCTTCATAATTCACTAAAAAAAAGTTTCAACACCCCCCTTGAATTTTTTTTCTGGCTATGGTCCTGGTGGCTGGGTATCTCAGGAAGTAGCAATCCAATGGGAGCCCCTGGTGGTACAGCAGATTAAACCGCTGAGCTGCTGAACTTGCTGACCCAAAGGTTGGTGGTTCTAATCTGGGGAGCAGGGTGAGCTCCCGCTGTTAGCCCCAGCTTCTGCCAACCTAGCAATTCAGAAACATGCAAATGTGAGTAAATCAATAGGTATTGCTCTGGCAGGAAGGTAGCAGTGCTCCATGCAGTCATGCCGGCCACATGGCCTTGGAGGTGTCTATGGACAATGTCAACTCTTTGGCTGAGAAATGGAGATGAGCACAACTCCCCAGAGTCGGACTCGTCCAGAATTAATGTCAAGGGGAAACCTTTACCTTTACTAGTAATCCACACACATGGTCCTTCTCCTTAGTTTAGATCAGTATTATAAACCCATTCCTTTTATTGATTTTTAGAAACAGATGTTGTACCAGAGCTATCAGTGGTGTGAAAGCCAGGGCAGATATGTACCCAAGGAGGGTTAAGACACTTATCCAGCTGTGCCTGAACATATATTATCCTTATCTTCAGGGATGACTTATGGAGGTGGTGCTTAATCACTATCTCTAGGTCCTAAAATGCATTGATGGTTTCAGTCTCAATCAATATAGCTGGTCTCCTTAAGCATATGCCATATTAAACTAGGCTGAACATGGTGGCCTTCATCATTTCTAATACATTTGTTTACAACATGCAGGATAATCAGGCTGAATTGAGTCCAGTGGGTGTTTGAGTCACTTCTGTGATGGCATCTAATCATCAGAGTACTAGATAAGCAGCAGCGTTGAGCTATCATTTCAGTACATTAGTCTATTTTTTATTTTAAACAGCTGAGCTGAGCATGATACAGTTGGCACAGTTTTGACAGAGAAGAAAGACATATATTTGGGAGTGGACTGCACAGCATTATTCATGGGTTTTCAAGTGCTCATGCTCCAGCTGTCTGCTAACTTGCTTTGTGTTTGGGGACTTGAGACAATGAAAGGGGATTGGTGGGCTGTCATTCTTCCTTAGATGAAATCATTTTTAATTAATTAAATGGTTTTATATTACGTTTTTGTAAGTTACTTTTGAAAGTGCATGATACATGTGTCACAGTCAAGGCCCACAGAACAAATCCAGCCCACCATATCGTTTTATGTGGCCCTCCAGATGCTGGACTACAACTCCTGCATTCCTCATCATTAGACATCATGACTAGAGCTGATGGGAGTTGTGATGCAGTAACATCTGGGGAGCTGCAGTTTGTTCTGTTTAGTCAGAGTAATGGGGTTTGAGTTTAGAGACTAGGCCTGTGGATATGATGTCTGATTTTGAAACGTCCTTTAACTTTTCCCCAGCCTCAAGTGCTGTTGGGCTGCAATTCCCATCATCCCCAGTCCACATGGCAGATAATCAAAACTGATTAGAGTCATCCTTCTAGCATCCTTGGGACCATTCTTCAATCCAGAAGGTCTTTGGTAAGTAAGTAATCTTAAAACCTAACACGCACATAGATCTCTTTTTATTCCTCCTAGTTTTTATCCACGTCTTCTTAATTAGATACAGATATTATGCTGATCTCAGAAATCACCTACTTGCCAGGGTGCTGAGCACTGCAAAACAGAAGGCACACAAGGATGCTCTTACCATTTGAGTCATCCCTCCAAATGCACCACAAAAGGAGAGGGAACCTCACAAAGACAAAGAAATCCACATGCCTATGATATCATTTTGTAATTGGTGATTATACCTGGTTTCAGTGATGTAATACTTTGCACATGTGTCCCATCATTTATCACAGAAACTCCTTATGTTTCACAAACATTTAAATTAATTCTCACACCACCCACATAAGGAAAGACACATATCATTACCATCACTTTCCATATGTGGAAACAGAAACACTGAAAGATTTGTTAAGCTGAGCAAGGTCAAAAAACCAAGCCAGCGGTTGGGCCAAACAAGCTTCTAAGGAAGAGGAATTATTTCTTTAAAAGGATATAAATATTGAAAGCCGTATTATTTTATAAGCCTTTTATTTGTTACACTAACTGTATTCAGGAAGATAATATGGGCCCTCCAGATAAATATCCTTTCTATTACAAGCTGGTTATCCCTTATCTTAAATGTGTGGGACCAGAAGTGTTTTGTATTTTTTGGCATATCTGTAGTTGCATATACTGTACATAGATAATAAGATATCTTAGAGATGGGACCCAAGTATAAACATGATTTATTTATGACTCATGTGCACTTTATACACATAGCCTGAAGATAATTTTATACAGATTTTTTTGTAATAATTGTGCATGAAATAGAGCTTGTGTACATTAAGCAAAGGTGCCACTATCTTAGCCACCCATGTGGACTATTTTGGAGTATTTTGGATTTCAGCATTTCAGATAGTGGGAAGTCAATTTATATGACACTATTTTTCTTTAACACATTAATAGTGTTAAATGGACTTAATACATCTTGAGACCAGCTTGCTCAAAAGACCGTGTTCTTCCATAGGAGCTTCTTCAGAGGTATTTTGGGAGGCCCATCTCTATCACCTTCAAAGCCATGCTTGGTGGAGATATATAAAGGATTTTTCCAGTCACTAGTTCTATGGTCTGGAACTGACTGCCAAGGAAGGCTACATTGGTTGCTCATTTTGTGTTTTGATTCTCCTTTTCCTAGCGGGAAAAGCACTTCTTCATTTGGACAGACCACTGGCACTGTGCACATAAACTGAAGGGTTTTTTAAAACACTTTTTTTGAATGCTGTTGCATATTTCTGTTGTGGTTTTAGTTGTGTTTCCTTCCCATATTTTTATTATGTTTGCATTTTTTGATTGCTGACCTCTCTGATTACCATTTTGGATGGAAAACCGAGGCAGCCGGTAGACACACCACCATGTGGGGACTGTTTGGTTTCACAGCTACTCCTGTCACAATTGCTCTGCCATTGTTGAGACACAGATTGGATCTACACTGCCCTATAATCCAGTTTCAGAATGTGGATTACTTATATATCAGTCTACACTGCCCTGTAATCCAGATCAATGCAGTTAATCCACATTCTGAAACTGGATTATAGGACTGTGTGGTTTCAGTCACAAGGTGCAGCACCAAGGGAGCTCCCATTCAGCTTGGAGCAACTTCAAGAAGAACTGAGACTAGATTCAATTGCCACTATGGCAACTGATCCATTAGCCGACTCTGTGGAAAGGCAAAACAGAAATTCAGTGCATAACTAGGGATAGATCCAATGTTTAGACTCTACTAGAGGAGTCCCACTGAATCCATAGGACTCTGGTAAGAGCACACACATGTAAATTCCATTGATTTAACAGGCTTGTATTAGTTCTAACTGGATTTAGGTCTCAACAGCTGACTATGCTTATAATGAGAAGATCAAGAACAGAAAATTGTGTCTGTGCATAGAAGTACAAGTGACACAATTTTCTTAATATTTTTTCCATTGGTAAGAGATATGGGCTTCTGTAGTAGGAAAGATGTACACAGCTTTTAGAAAACACACAAAATAGAAGAGATGGTGGTGGAAAATAAGTTGATGAATGTGGAACATTCAAAACTTTTTGAAGTTATTTTAGATGTTCCAGCCAATAGTCATATGTGCTGGGGAAATTTCAGGTTTTTTGCAGTTTCCTCTCAGATAGGAGCCAGCGGTGGCGCAGCTGAGCTGCTGAACTTGCTGACCAAAAGGTTGGCGGTTTGAATCCGGGGAGCAGGTTGAGCTCCTGCTGTTAGCCCCAGCTTCTGCCAACCTAGCAGTTCGAAATATGGCGGGAAGGTTCAGCGCTCTATGCAGTCATGCCAGTCACATAACCTTGGAGATGTTTACAGACAACATTGGCTCTTCAGCTTAGAAATGGATATGAGCACCAACCCCCGGAGTCGGACATGACTAGACTTAATGTCAGGGGAAAACCTTTTCCTTATTTATGTACATCAGTAGAATGGGAATGTTATTTTGTTGGTCTAAACTCCCAGAATCCCCCTTGTAGGTATCCATAATGGTTTTGGTTTTCTTGGAGTTGTAGGCTAAAAGAAAAGAAATTTGAGAAAGGACTGATTGCTCTTAGCCTTTTTCTCATACCAGTTTGGAACAATTTACAGAAAACTATTAACATTCAGGGCAATTGTAGGACAATAGAATTATATGCATACACCGCTCCTAAACCACTCTCCACTGTCTCTAAAACTATTGTCTGCCTCTAGCCAGAAAGTAACAACCATGTCATACGCTAATTATTTCTCTTCCAGTGTTTGCAGTTGAAGGAGTTGTTTTAAATATCCCAATCTCTATAACTTTATTTGAATTAGAATTGATATACCATGTTAAGCACAAAGTTGTCTGACTGCTTTTCACTTTTGTTGAGCCAATATAAATAATAGCTAATCTCAGTTTGCTGCTCTTACTTTGATCTTGTCTTTCTTCTATTTAAAAAAAAGGAGAGGAAAAGAGAAATACATGTCATAATTGCAGTAGGAACTTCCAGGCAGAGTGTTTCTGGGAATTATTGCACTTGCATGGTGGTTTAGTACCTTGGCTGTTAGCCACTTCTCTGAAAGTACAAAGAGTAATGGATTTGGGGTTTTAAAAAACATTGTGTGTGTGATCTCAGTGTCAGTGAAAGGTGCCAGAGAGGCAGTTTGAAAGATATAAGTTGGCTGTCTACAGGATAGAACAGCATTTAGCTGGCACCCAACGCCACAGATGTATCTTGACCTTGAATGTGATGAAAGCCTTTGGGCTTATTCAGAGAGAACAAAAAAATGGAGAATGTCCCACAGTCCTGTCTCCCTTCCAAGACTGTAATCTATGAGACAGTGCTTTTTAAGTGCAGAGCCCGGTCAAACTATTTGGGATCTGTGGTAGAAAAATCAAAATTTACCCTATGGAATAGTTCGCAAAAAATTGCTGCCTGAGTAGAAGGAAGCCATGTTGTTGTCCTTAAAATTGGTAAGTTTAATCTTACTTAAGTGTTTTACTAAGTGGAAAACAACAGATGATGGTGACACCACAAAAACAGACATTTATTTGCCTCTTTTCTTGTGCTCTGAGTCACCCAAACCTTTGAAAGGATAGCACATTGCATTCTGCTCTCTGCTTTTTTATTGAGAAAATGTTAAAGTGAACTATGTTTCTTCCTCTGACATTAGGACCAATACCTACTGCTTGAATCTTAAGGATTTGATTATAAGACTTCTGTAATCTCCAGCATATCCTGACTAAAAGTGCTGTGTGTGTCTCAAAAACAAGAATATTTCTTGTAGTAGGAAAAAAAACTTCCTCCATCCAAGTCATTCCTGAATTGAAAAAAATGTTAAAAATTCCTGGTGCCAATCTTAAAATTTTGGGGAAAATCAACAAATCCCTTGTCTTTCTTTGTAGCAGGAGTAGATGAAGTGCAGACATCCAATAGAAACTGTTTATCTGTTTATTCCATACCTCACAACCTCTGAGGATGCCTGCCATAGATGTGGGTGAAATGTCAGGAGAGAATACTTCTGGAACATGGCCACACAGCCCGAAAGACATACAACAACCCTGTTTATCTGTTTATTTGTTTATCCTGTATTGCTTGCTGCTGGATATGTTGATAAGAGTTGCAATGCAACAACATTTGAAAGGTACTCTGTATTCTCTGATCCGCCATGCGGGTGCATTTGAAATAGCAAATTATTTGTTTAACCTGATTTCCCTTGAACTATACTATCCTGTTTTTAATCCAAATATTTTACCACCCTACCCTTAACTTGCTCCTGCATCTTTAATATCAACATTGCACGCAGGAATTGTACAGCATAACCTTATACATATCTGGTCGTAAGTGAATTCCAGGTATACTCCTAGGATTGCAGCCTTACTTGGTAAGATTCAGGGTAAACAATTTCAGAGTGACTGAATAACTTCCATGGGCTAAAGACCAAGTTTCCATCCTCAGGTCCCCTCAGGGAGCTCACCTTTTTTTTTTTATGTAGAAACACTTTCAGTTTTAAAAACTTGTACGGTTTATTTTACCGGTTTATTTTACCCAAAGTAGGTGGGGAGCACATGTTTCTCCATATGTGTGTGTGTGTGTGTGTGTGTATACACACACACACACACACACACACACACACATATATATATATGCTTGAAATGGTCTTCTAGTGCAGGGCTTCTTAAACTTTTCCACTTGGGATACTTTTTGGCCCAAGAGTTTTTTATGTGACCTCAGATATATAGATATATAAAATAGGTACAAAAATCACACATTTACTGATAACAAATCAGCATTAGTAAAGTTTGTTAAATTGGCTGACTTTCTTTTGGTTTCAGAGGCAGAAATAATTTGGAAAGAATAAGAATGGGTTTCTACACCATAAAAAACAAGAGTAATGCTGTGCAATGCTAGTGAAACAACTCGCATTGATAAGTAAACAAAAACATTTTCAATCCTTTAGAGATCGTGCTCAAGCTTCTTCCAAAACGCATCCAGGGATTTTTTTTTGTCTTTCATCAGTCTCTACTTTGCTTATGATTTTGAACATATATGCTCAGAAGGGGATTCTGGAGGTAATTACTCTTTGCCTTTTGTGGGCAGGATATACCATTGCAATAGGATTAACTAAAGTAAAATCTCATTTTTTTTCCACCGCAAGGCTTCATTGCACTGTTTTCTGTAAGCATGCTGCTGCAACCGGACACCAACAATCTGTATTTCTCCAGCCCTCCTTTACTCTGCTCCAATGGCAGTACTGCTAAAACCCATCCAGATAAACATAAGATAAGAAAAAAGTGGAGGTAGATGGGCACAAAGAGACTTTGTTAAAAGGAGCTTCTTTGTTAGACATATAACCATAGACATAAAAACACACCAGCAAAATTGGGTGAGGCAAGCATAGCCACAGCATTTTCTTGGTGTAGCAATTTTACAGTGGATATAAGTGCTGATCCAGTACTTACATTCAAGCCTTTAGAACAGTGGTTCTCAGCCTGTGGGTCCCCAGTTGGTAAATTGTCTGGAATTTCTGTGAGTTATAGGCCAAAACATCTGGGGACTCACAGGTTGAGAACTACTGCTTTAGATGATAGTGCAAGATTGGTAAAGTTAAAAACACAAGTCAGCTTAGCCTTCTATGAAAACTTTCACATTTGTGAGACAAGTACCCAGCAATCAAACTGTCTTATTTGTCCTTTTATGATAGTTATCCTTTTTAAAAAAGAAAATATTATTGCAAGTAATATATTTTACTAGATAGGAAATATAGTTTATTACAATGGATATGATCATTTATTCATCTTTTAAATTAGAACAAATTTATATTTCATTATTTTCATTAATATGTAATGTACATTATTTAGAGTAAGTTGTGTTCCTTTCAGTATTTGGGAAATACCAATTAAGGTTGGATATTGTCATTGGCAGAAGTTGTTGCAGACTAATTTCATACCCTTATGTTTAATTGAATGATGTACAAAATACTGGAAGAAGAATTATGATTGCAATAATACTAATAATTAATTGTAAGCTACAGCAATAATATGAATTTGTTGTTTTGATCAGACTGTAAAAGAAGATTAAATGACAAAGGATAAATGGCATGCATTCAACATTTGAGAATTAATGGAGTCTTATTCAAAGGAATTCACATGATAATGCAGATTTTATTTATTTATTTATTTATTTATTTATTTACAGTATTTATATTCCGCCCTTCTCACCCCGAAGGGGACTCAGGGCGGATCACATTATAACACACATAGGGCAAACATTCAATGCCCATAAACACATCAAACAGAGACTGAGAGACACACGCAGAGGCAAGTTAACCATCTTCTGAGGGGATGTTCGATTCTGGCCACAGGGGGGAGCAGCTGCTTCATCATCCACACTGACGGCACTTCCTCATTCCAGGTCGTAAATTAGTTAATCTTGCCTCCCCACTTTTATAAGTGGTACCTTATCTCCTACTTGATAGATGCAACTATCTTTCGGGTTGCTAGGTCAGCAACGAGCAGGGGCTATTTTTTTTTTTAATTGACGGGTGCTCACCCCGCCACGGGCTGGCCTCGAACTCATGACCTCATGGTCAGAGTGATTTAAGGCAGCTGCTCAACAGCTGCGCCACAGCCCGGCCCCCCTTGGTTTCCTTGGTTTGGTTCAAAGATCCTTTATGGATGCCAAAATCCAAAGATGCTCAAGTCCCATTGTGCAGTGTGGCCCAAAGTCACAAAAGTGTCTGATGTTTTACTAACTTATTGATATTTTTTTTTGGAAAAAGATTTTACACATAATGGCATGTGATTTTATTTCCTATATATATTGTGTGTGAATATGTTAATATGTATATGTATATTGTAAACTATGATAATGTGAATTGAAAACGAAAAACAGCAGTTAAGGAATATTAAAACCTTTGTGACTTTTTGCCTACTCTGTATAAATGGCAGAATAGAATGATACTTCTTATTTAAAATGTCCCCCCCCCCCCAAAAAAAAATCAGTGTTTGCTTTTTGAGTTGTTAAACATATTTTCAAACTGTGGATGGATGAATCCATGGATACAGAATCCATGACTAGAGAGAGCAGACTGTGTACATACCATTGCTGCTGTTCATTCTGAACCTCTAGGCTTTGCTTTTACCTCACAGTTGTTCTTGAGAAAAGATGATTCATTGAAAATAACCATCTACAGCAAGGTCATCTCTCTCTGTGTATATTTGTGATTATCATATACAACAATCTAAATACTTATTCTTACAGTAAAGTACTTCCTGTGAAAGACTGTCGTAATGTTTCACACAGCACTGATTGCTTTTGACTCATTCTTAGAAAAGGCAGTCTAGATTACTTAAATTATAGGTCAGATTTGCTGTTCAGTGTCTATACACAAGTTGAGTATCCCTTTTCCAAAATCCAAAATATTCAAATCTAAGGGTGTTCTTACAGTGTAGAAATAATGCAGTTTGGTACCACTTTCACTGTTATGGTTCAGTGCTAGGAATCACAGGAATTCCAGTTTTACAGTAGAGTCTCTCTTATCCAATGTTCTGGATTATCCAACGCATTTTTGTAATCAATCTTTTCAATACATCGTGATATTTTGGTGCTAAATTAATAAAAATTAAGTAATTACTAAATAGCATTACTGTGTATTGAACTACTTTTTCTGTAAAGTTTGTTGCACAGTAGAGTCTCACTTATCCAAGCCTCGCTTATCCAAGCTTCTGGATAATCCAAGCCATTTTTGTAGTCAATGTTTTCAATATATCGTGATATTTTGGTGCTAAATTCGTAAATACAGTAATTACAACATAACATTACTGCGTATTGAACTACTGTACTTTTTCTGTCAAATTTGTTGTATAACATGATGTTTTGGTACTTAATTTGTAAAATCATAACCTAATTTGATGTTTAATAGGCTTTTCCTTAATCTCTCCTTATTATCCAACATATTCGCTTATCCAACATTCTGCCGGCCCGTTTACGTTGGATAAGCGAGACTCTACTGTATTTAGGTCTTTAGCCTTCTCTGTGAAAGAATGCTGGTATTGAGCCATGGGAGTTAAAAGCTTTAATTCTATGGTGTAGATCTGGCAAGGGCAAACTTTTTCGCTTTGGGGCTCCATTGCGGGCTGGGCCAGGAGAGCCTGGCTGGGTGGAGGTGGGGGGGGGTGTTCACCTGCTTTGTGAGCAGGGGCCTGCGAGGGGTTGGGCCTGGGAGAGGGCGGGGCCAAGGCAGGGCCTGGGTCATCCTCGGGTTGTCCTCACAGCATAAGGACCAGTCTGCTTGCTCCATCCTGATGCCAGAAGGAAGGCGGGATGCATGATGACTGCCCCGATCCTCCTCGGGCTGTACTCTTGACATTGTGCCAGGAGGAAGGCAAGACAGGCGGCGGCTAAGAGTGCTCTGGAGGGCTCCCAGCTGCCACGTGCCTTCCTTGAGCAGTCCTCCCAGCTTAAGAATGGGGCCGCTCACACCGTCCTTATGTCGGGAGGAGGGCGAAACACGTGGTGGCTGAGAGTGCTCCAGATGGCTCTCAGCTGCTGCGGGCCACCGTGTCCTTATGCTAAGATGACAGGGTAAATGAGGAGGGCCTGAGGTAAGCACCCCAAGGCCCACATCCGGCCCCCAGGCCTTAGGTTGCCCATGCCTTGTGTAGATGCACCCTGAGTCTTCATGCATGGCCCATAAGTATCTTCTTTCAGTGGTAGACCATTAGCGTTGTTCTTAGACATGATTTCTGATGCCCTACTGGAGTTTTTAAACACAGAGATACCAGATTGAGGTACAGCTAGGAATGATAAACCCATACTTTTAAGTTATTGTTTAGTTTTACAATTATTTAAATAGTTATTATTTATTTATTTATTTATTATTTACAGCATTTATATTCCGCCCTTCTCATGCCGAAGGGGACTCAGGGCGGATCACATTACACATATAGGCAAACATTCAATGCCTTTTAACATAGAACAAAGACAAACAAACATAGGCTCCGAGCGGCCTTGAACTCATGACCTCCTGGTCAGAGTGATTCATTGTAGTTAATTGCAGCTGGCTTGCTCTCCCGCCTGCGCCACAGCCCGGGCCCAGTTATGGTTTTGACTGGTCATTTCTTTCTACCATTGAGTACAATGTTAGGAACACACAAGTCCATAATCTTAAGAACACTAAAATTCTCTGGTGGCAAGATGTAGGAAGTTGTAGTCCAAAGAAATAACTTTTCCAAGCTTAGCTTAGTTGTGGCATATGGTACTATCTAGTTCAGATTTACTTGGAAGTTAATTCTGCCATAATTGATGGAGCTTACTTCCTGGCAAATAATTGTGTTTGGAATTAGAGCCCTTAGTTGCCAAGCAATTTTTTTGCCTATGAAAGCTCAGGCTGTCATAATCCAAGATTTTCATTTCCTATTCTTGCTTTGGTCCCAAAGAACCATAACAGAGAGATGATTCTAGGGCATTTTGCAAGCCTTTTTCATTCCACAGAGAAAAGGGAAAGAGGTTGTTAACACAATCGCTATAATCAGTTTGGCATACAACACTAGAAAGATGCTGTTCTTTTTCTGGAGAGCTCCCCAGCGAGGCTGAATATAGAAGCACCAGATGAGTATCAGCGACATGAAGCCTCTCAAAACTAAGTAGGAGCCAGTGAGAGTAAAAAGCATCAAGTAGCAGCTGTGGCCATTAACACACTTGCTCTAATCTGCATTTCTCTCATTCGCCCGCCCGAGTCTCTGCTGAGGCTTATTTCAGATGAATAGCCTGTGGCAGTTTTATTTTTATTTTAGTTGCCTAGTGGAAAGATGGAATTTTATTGACATAAAATAACAGTAAAAAGAAGGGAGGAAAATGGAGATGGCAATATGTTTCATTTATTTTCTAATATCAGATAATGATCAAAATTCCAGCAGGATGGAGGAGGAACCATTGTCCCGACTACAAAGTATGAGGCTGGATTGTTATTGGGACATTATGTGAAGAAGACTAATCTTTCCTCCTTTGGGCCATTTTCTGTTGTCTTGACTTTGGACAAGATGGGGAGATTTCTTGACTCAAATAGCTTTTCTCTAACCAGGAGCGTGGTTTCCTCTATATGGAGAGTACCAAGTTGGAGTGGAGGATGACTGAGCTCTTAAAATCTTTGGCAGAGACACTTTCTTTGATCCCTCCAAAGTCATGTTTGGTGGAAACATGCGAGAAGGCCTTCTCCAAGATTGCTCCCAGACTCTGGAACTTCCTTTCTAGGGAGGCTTGCATGTCTCCTTTTTCATTGTCTTTTCAGTAGCAGATGAAGGCTTAAAAAAAATTCTAGCAAGCTTTGGGGAATGGATTGCTTTTACACATAAATGGCATTAAATGGCAATTACTGTTTTCATTCTTTGTTTTAGTGTAATAATTTAAATGTTTTGGTATGTTTCTATACATTTTTACAAAATTGAAATTGCCCCCATTTAGTAAAGGTTTCCCCTTGACATTCAGTCTAGTTGAGTCCGACTCGGTGGGAAGGGGGTTCTCATCTCCATTTCTAAGCTGAAGTGCCGGTGTTGTCCACAGGTCTCCTAGGTCATGACAGCATAGAGCACCATTACTTTCCCACCGAAGCAGTACCTATTGATCTACTCACATTTGCATGTTTTTGAACTGCTAGGTTGGCAGAAGCTGGGGCTAACAACAGGAGCTCACCCCATTCCACGGATTCGAACCACCGACCTTCTGATCAGCAAATTCTGCAGCTTAGCTATTTAACCCGCTGTGCCATGACACCCCATTTAGCAAGCCACCTTAAATTCCAGTTTGGGGGAAAAGTTGAGGCTTTAAAAAGAGGTTGAATGGTTAGATGCAAACTTCAGCCCATTTCTGCAAACAGATTTCCTGGGACTTTGCACAAGAAAGCATGCAATACCTCTTGGCACAAGCATTGTCAGGTTGACTTTGATTTATGGTGACCCTGTGAATGAGAGACCATAAGTCACCCTTATCGTTATCAGCTCTGCTCAGATCTTGTAGAGTCAGGTCCATGACTTCCTTGATTGAGCCTAACCATCTGGAATGCAGTCTTCTTCTTTTCCGGCTGCTTTCCACCTTACCAAGCATTAATGTTTTTTTCTAGTGAGTCATGTCTCTTCATGACATCACCCAAGTATGACAATCCCGGTTAGTCATCTTGCCTTTTAGCGCAAGTTTGGGATTGATTTGCTCTAGGACCCATTTATTTGGGTTTTTTAGAAGTCCATGGCCAGTCTCCAGCAGCACATTTCAGATGAAAGGGTCTGCCGAACATGCACAAGAGCAGTCTCTAATACTTACCCCTGCAACTAGAATAAGGACTACTTCAATTCCGCCAGTCAAATTTGCCCAAATTTGTTCAAACCAATTGGCTGGCAGTTCCCACTTCCTTCCCTGAAGTATATGGGCCATGCAAGCCCTTGGAAAGAAGGAACTGGCAACCTGCCATGAAGATGGCTCACCCAAACTCCCCTCCCTCCTTTCTTCAGCAAACTCTGCAGTGAAGTAAGTTGCACCGCTCCCTTTTTAAACAGTACCCTGACATGCAACCATCTAGGAGATGATGGTCTTCCTGTTATAGGGATCATGCTACCCTGTTTTCCTGAAAATAAGACAGGGCTCAATTTCTGCTTGTGAAATGTGACTATATGTTGCACATATACATTCTGTTTATATGCATTCATACATACAAAAATGGGTGGTTCAGTAAATAGCACATTTTGCTTTTCACGTTCCATAATCAATCAAGGGACCCTAAACTGGAAACAAAGGCTCACCAACATTTGAAGCAACACTTTAGTTGTGCTTCTAATATTTCTTCCTTTTGTGCATCAACTATCAGGTGAACATGTTTATTTCTATTCTAAGAAAAAAAAACCTCACACCAAATTTCTGCAATTTTAAACTGCTACAAAAGGCACCCAAACAGAACTAGTGGTCAATAACTATAATGTTGCAGTTTCTAAACAACTGTATATTGCATAATCATCTGCTAGAAAAATGAAAAAATAGAGAGAAAATTAATACTCATTTATGAGAAGTTAATCCCAGACAAAGGTTTATCTGATTCTAGGATTTAAAATTAACATAGCACTACAACTTGGTTTAACTGGTTTCCTGAGGGAAGTGAGTCACGTTATGTATTTTGCTATGATATTAAAATTTTGCTGAGAATATGCCACTGTTTTTAAGAGCATGCTGACAATCACTAATGATGATACGGCATATTTAGGGATTAAATGAGGAACCATGCAGATGAGTCCAGCAAGTCAGAGCTACTGGGAGGGGCTTCCCCTCGGAATGTGAGAAGACTGCTCCGTCATTATGAACAGGGACTAAAACTTCATGTGTGGGCTTTTGTAGCCACTGGCTTAGAACACTGAGTACAGATTATAATTTTATAAATGCAATTAAGAATACGCTTCCCTCCCGCCACTTTTTGCAGTCCAGTTACTCAAGCCGTTGTTATGCATTTACCAGGATGGCAAGTTGTATAAAATGGATAGATTTTACCCTTTCTATTTTTTCCAAAACGTCAAATAATCACAAGTACAAGCAGTCCGCAAATTACAGACATCCAACTTACAAACAGCTCCTAGTTAAGAAGGGGGTTGAGACAACAGGAAGTGAGAGAAATCTACCCCTCGGAAGGGAAATTCACTCCTGAAAGAGTTATCATGGAGAAAAGGTTGTTGGGGATTGTGGATGATTGATGAAAGCTCTTACGTGTGCCCATGAACCCAGAGTCACCCTGCAGAAAGATGTGTTAGCGAGTGTGTATAGCAGAACCAGCAGCGTCCAGTTAACACCATGTGCAAAAGACTCAGACTAGGCAGAGGAATTGAAAGAACAAAGGAAAACTTTACTTGTTGAGTTGAAGTCAAATAAACAGTTCAGCAATCGTACAATGTCCTTGTAGTTGCATAGGATCAATAACTAATCAATCAGCATTCAATATACCCAGCATAGCATATTTAAAACTGCTACTTGACCCTAGCTAGAGAGCCTGTCTTTTCTGTGCTCTCCCTACAAGCTCAGATTTCCAACTGACAAACCAGCCATCTGCCAGCAAACCGATACATTGTTTGAGGTGTGGCTTGCCTCTGCAAAAAGCGCAACTCCCCTTTTGCAGAGATCTTTTACAAGCAACTTTGCAAGGATTTCTTTACACACACACACACATAGCAATTTGGCGCAATAAGATGCACCACTCAGTCCTTTCTTAGTCCATAAATCTGCTTCAGTGAAGATCAGCAGCAAACAAGGCCTCAGAAATAGTCAGGCCTCTCTTGAGTACAGAGTCATCTTCTGTCCAGAAGACACACACACACACAGAAACCTGTTCAAACTGGTTTTCCGGCAGCAGGACAGCAACAGTTGCAAACCCATTCCCAGGTCCTTGCAAACTCAGCCAATCGGCTTCATACATTTGATTTTCCAGTTGGCACACATATAGTATCTTTGCAAACCATGACAAAGGTGTCTCCACTAGTGGGTGGGAAAAATTGCATTTGGGGAGAATCTAGCCAGGTGGGTGAGGGAATACAGGCAGTCCCCAAGTTAGAAACAAGATAGGTTCTGTAGGTTTATTCTTAAGTTGGATTTGTTTGTTAGTCAGAACAGGTACTTTTTAAAGTGTAAATTCACCCCCCCCAAAAAAAAAATCTTAGGATGGCATAGGGAAGCGCTAACACCCTTGTGGAGTTTGTTTTGCTGCCTGTGCCCCATTCTGAAGATTTCAACTCACTTTCTGTCCCTGTGATAGTTGAATTTTGGAAAATGTGACTTGTTGTGGAAACAAGGAATGGTGCTAAAGTTTCAGAGGAGACATTTTTACCCCATGATAACGCTTTCAGAAGTGGTAGAATTCTCTTACTTCCTGTTGTCACACCCACACTCTTAACGAGGACTCATTTGTAAGCTGGATGTTTGTAACTTGGGGCTGCCCATACTTGTGATTATTTGACATTTTGGGGAAAATGGAAAGGATAAAAATCCCCGCTGTTAATTTGAAGAGGGAAATAAAGCGATAAAGATTCTTATTTCTGGCAAAGGGATTGCTTTTTTTGGTCTTATCTATTTTTAAATGTACAGTCAAGGAGAACAACAGTGGTTACCTTGAAAGGGATGAAAAATGAATTCATGTCACAGAATCCAGGATGCCATTGTTTTCTGATATCCAGGAGTGTTGGAGGAGATACAGTGCCTTCACAATAGGCACTGGAATTTGGTTTCAAGATTCGGTGTTGGTCCCAAAATTCATAGAAGCCTTTTGACCAATAACATTTTAACACCAGATGGTAAGTACAGTGTTCCCTCACTTATCGCGGGGGTTAGGTTCCAGGACCACCCGCAATAAGTGAAAATACATTATTTTAGTAGTTATACACTATTTTAAGTTTTATCAACAAATCGTGTGTTGATAAATCACCTCCTCCTCCTCCCATTGCCGCTTGGGCTCCTTTTCTCTCCCTTCAGCTTCTCCTTCATCCCTTTCTTAGGCTGTAATTTTTTATGACTTATAATTCTTTTCATTTATTGAAAAACCGTGAAACAGCAAATCCTCAAAAAGCAAACCGCGAAGTAGTGAGGGAACACTGTACTTCATCCCGTGGCATCCAAGGGTTTGTACATTTGGGGAGGTAACGGAGCATTCTGTCTGAGAATACTTCTGAATATTCCTCCCTAAACTGCCAAGGCTGCATTTTATCACCTATCTGTTTAATGTGTTGGCTGAACAGATCATATGTAAAGCAGGAGTAAACTTGGAGAAAGAAGGTGTGAAAATTGGGAGGAAAGAAACATTAATAATTTAAGATATGCAAATGATAACATCACTAGCAGAAAAGACCAAAGACATGGAATGATTACTGAAGGAAGTCAAAGAAAAGAGTTGAACATTAAGAAAATGAAACCAACGACCACAGATCAACTTTAGACAATGAAGATATTGAATTAATTCAAGATTTTCCATATCAGGATGGAGATTGCAATCAAGAAATCAGAAGAAGTTTAGATCTTCAAAGGGCAGCTAGACAAGATCATGGAGTATAAAGATACATAACTGAATCCTAACGTTTAGGACTGTGAATTCCATTGTATTTCCCATTTCTCTATATGTTTCTGAAAGCTGGACAGTGGAGAAAACTGATAGAAAAATATCTTTTAATTTGAAATGTGCTGGAGAAGAGTTCTACAAATACCCTGAACTGCTAAAAAGACATATAAATGTATCCTGGAGCCAAACAAATCTGAATGCTCTTGAGAAGCCAAGATAAATCACACTGTTGTTGACTGCATTATGTGGAATTCTGGGACTTATAGTTTAGTGCGGCCTCTTGCTAAGAATTCTAAATGTCTCCTCCTAAACTGGCAATCCCACTAGACCATAGAAAGCAGCCATAGAAGTTAGTTGAATCATAGCACCATAATATTTAACTAATGTTTTATCATTGTTATTGTTAATTTTGTTTACTTGTGCTTTGGCTTATCTTATTTGTTTCTATATTGATTTAATGTGTTATTATTTGTTTACTTTATTTTTATGTATATTACCATATTTATTCATGTTGTAAGCTGCTCCCAGTCTCTTGGGGAGATGGGGCGGGGTACAAATAAAGTTGATTATTATTATTATTATTATTATTATTATTATTATTATTATTATTATTATTATTATTATTACATATAAAGGAAGGGACTCCCTCTATTAAACTTTGAAGGTCCTGTTCTGTAAATCATCACAATTTGTTTTACAGATATAGACAAACTGCTGCACATTAAGACAGGGAAGTTCTTTGGAACTGTTTTCTTCCATTCCATCTCTTTAGCCGTAGGTCATGTTAATGTCTTTACTTATTACCGTCTCATCTAAAACCTGTTGATCCCAACAGGCTTGTCAGATCAGGGCAATGTCAGGCCCTGAGATTTTGGTGCTGAAACTAGGGTTGATCTTTAAGGATGTCACGGGGACAAGTCCTGATGTTGCCATTAAGCATGATGTAATAAGAAACAACCATAGTTGCACAGAGAGTGTCATTCAGTCAAAAAGCACCAAATGAAGAAATCTATTTCAGGTTATATAGTACTTACCCTATGTTTTTCTTGCCCTCGGTAGTGCAGCGGGTTAAACCACTGAGCTGCTGAACTTTCTGACCGAGAGGTTGGCAGTTCAAATCCGGGGAGCGAGGTGAGCTCTCACTGTTAGTCCCAGTTTCTGCCAACCTAGCAGTTTGGAAACATGCAAATGTGAATAGATCAATAGGTACTGCTCTGGTGGGAAGGTAATGATGCTCCATACAGTTATACCGGCCACATGACCTTGGAGGTATGTGCGGACAACGCCAGCTCTTTGGCTTAGAAATGGAGATGAGACCAACCTCCAGAGTAGGACACGACTAGAGTTAAAGTCGGGGAAAAACATTTACCTTTACCTTAATAAGAACCAACCATAGTTTCACAGAGAGTGTCATTCAGTCAAAAAGCATGAAATGGAGAAATCTACTTTGGATTGTACAGTACTTATGTTCCTCTTGCAGCTGAATTGTGCTGGAAACCTAGAGAGCTGGCATTTGGCTTGGAGTAGTTTAATGGGAATGGCAGTAAAATCCTGAGTGGATTCACTGTCCTGAAGTGGCAAATTAATCAGTTCACCTGACCTAAACAGTCTTTCTTTCACAAGCTCTCCATAAGTATAAATTTGTGAGGGACGGTCTTGATAAATCCTCTGTAGTCCCTCTTTTTCAGCTGTTTTTAAAATGTCCCAGTGTCTCTTCTTCCTCCTACTTTCCCATTTACCTCAAGCTTCTTTCAATTGCTTCAAAGTGTGTTCAAAGTGAAAAGACAGTTCCTACTCAATTAACTCAGCAGCAGAAAAAGGAGAGGACAGAAACGTGACCTCCCCAGTAGACTCAGGTAAAAGCAAAGTGCTGCAGCCTCTCGTAGCTTGTGATTTTCCTTGTTAATAGCTTTTGCATTCTGATCTTTCTAGGCAACACATACCTCAGTTTTTATCTGTGAAATATTGGACGGTATGTTATCATCTGAGAGGAGGGGGATAGTGGTATTATAGTACCTAACAAGAAATGCTTTATATGTGACTTGCCCCATTGATCCATGTAGCCAAGGATTTTGAGTTCTGACTCTTTCGTTTCAGCCAGAATTCTTTCTTGTCCTTACCAGGAGATCTCTAGTGTTCTTTGGTGGTCATCCAGCCAAGTACTAACTAGACTCAGTTCTGATTCATTTTTAATTAAAATGGTTTGTGTGTGTATTTAAGGTAGTGCAATGTTCAAGATTCCTTGATCCGCCTATCCTTTCTTAACTTCCTTTACTTCCTCACTGCCACAAGGAATTGATATTTCTACCACAGAGTCCCAAATGTCTTAAGAAGACTATGAACAGGAAAAAGCAAAAATGACTCTGAATGTGTATCTTCTTATCTTTGGTGTTTGGCTCTACGTGTTATTTACCATTTGCTAGTATTTTAGAAATATCATCTCACTTTTCTCTAAAAGCATAGATGGCGCCTAATCTAAATGCCAAAATTGTCATCCATGATAACAATGTCTGACAGAATTGTTGTTGTTTCTGGCCTTGTCATTTTTTAAACTTCAATCAATTGAAAATAATCTTTCTTTCCCACTATTTCTAGTAAAACAATCTTTCTTTCCTACCATTATGAAACTGCTGGTGTAGACTAGCTAGATTATAGACTGCAAAATGAGTTCTCAGGAAAAGCAGAACCAGGCATGTGAGTCTTGAGCAGTAATTTTTTGCTTCTCAATTGCTCTCACAAACAGGGGGTTGTATCACAACTACCTTGTTTCACTGAAAATCCACTTGCTTATTTTGGATATAATCCAAACTATTGTAGGGGATGGAATCAATTACCTTGAAATACATCTTGAAGATGTCAGTAGGCATACAGCTGGCAAGGCACCCCCTTTTTGTGTTTTGATCATGTTTATGCTGGAGAGTTTCAAAAACTATTACACCATAGCATGGGTTCTTGAGGCAGCCAGATGTGAGAGAGGTCACTGACCAGATGGAAAGCAACAGAAGATATAGTTAATATGGTGATAGTGCTCAGATTGCAGCTAACAAAAATAGTTGGGATTTTAAAAGCAAGGAAGATGGCACACATTCAGGGTGGTTCTACAGAAGCACATAACACAGCTCAAAACTGATATAAAACACACTGGTTTGGAGCAGCATTATGGCCATTCGAGTTCAGTATGGCTGGGAAAGGGCAGGTTCCTACCCTAGCAACCCAAATGCCCATCTCAAAAGATAGTGGTGATTGTCTGCCTTTGAAGGGGAATTTGAGGTGCTGGTGGACAACCACCTTGCCACACCAGACAACTTGAGCCTGGGGAGTGTGATGTCTGTGGGGACATAATCCTTGATTCCATATATTGGTGTCTCCATTGCCCCAACATGTGTCTCCGTTGGCTAAATCCTGGACCAGGATCTGTACATTTTCTTGTGTTTTTTTTACCCATAATGCAAAAGCATTCAATTTTAAGCAATCTTCTTTCCACTCCTAGCCTTAAGTGAAATATGCAATTAATGGTACAGATTTTTAAAGTTAACTTGCAGCAACTTAAACTTAACTTTCATCAACTATAATCAGGCTGATGCAAACCCCACAGTACATTAAATGGCAGTATAGAACTACCCTCATAATGCAAAATTTAAAGTTAAGCATTTTTAGTATAGTTGATTTAGGTTCAGGTGGGCTGTTGCAGTGAGTCTGAAATACTATTTTCTTCTGCTGGCACCCTTTGAGTGATATATTGACTGCCAAAAGTGCTGATAAAGGAAGCCAAAAATACCACCAGAACTGGCTAGAATTCTGCTTCTCCCTTTGAAAATGGATAATTTCTTGTGAGTGAAACAACCAAGAAGTTCTACAAGTAAAATGTAGGAGTTCGGTTTGCCCATCCCAGTCTAGATAATGTCTGTAATATTCGCACAATGCCCGATTGTTGACACATTACATGACACCGACCAGGCAGTTGGTGTGTTAAGAATTATTTCGTTTTTAAGCAATCTTCTTCCCACTCCTAGCCTTAAGTGAGATATGCAATTAATGGTACTGATTTTATGGTAATGTGTGTGGTAACCTAGTAAATTAAACAATGGACTGGAAATAACAGGCCTGGATTCTGTTGCATACTTAGCAACTGTCACGTTATTTTAAGATCGCTTCAAGACCATTAGTGTTTATGTTAAAAAAAAGTAATGGCTAGCTATTAATGCATCCTAGCAACAGATCAACATGATATTCCATGGCTGCCTTTCAACTATGGAATGCATTGGGCGGCAGTCAGGTTGAATCTTCAGAGTACTTCTGTCTCAAATCTTTACCAAAGGTGCTTGACATGAAGCAACTAGAAGTACAGAAGGGGAAAAAAACATCAATAGGAAGTTTGAGGACTGGTACAATTTTAGATTTCACTCATGAAGGGAAAAAATGGTAGGAAGGAGTAGTCAAACTCACAGCAAAAGTCAAAGATAATCATTTGACTACATTTAACACAAAATAGCAGTTTAACTATTAAATTACTTTGCAACTACAGTAGAATCTCACTTTTCCAACCTTCTCTCATCCGACATTCTGTATTATCCAACGCAGTCTGCCTCCCACCCAAATGCACAACAGGATATACTAGCAAATGGTTTCTCTAGGCAGCAACGCACAATGGGCCAATATGCCCAACAACAACCCAAATGCAGCCACACTCCTAAACAAGTGGCAGACTTGTTGTAAAACACAATGTTTTGGTGCTTAATTTGTAAAATCATAACGTAATTTGACGTTTAATAGGCTTTTCCTTAATCCCTCCTTATTATCTAATATTTTCACTTATCCAATGTTCTGCCAGCCCATTTATGTTGGATAAGCGAGATTCTACTGTATTAAGGTTGTCAATTCAGGATTGTTCTAAGTCCTGAAATGTCCAGATCAAAACCTAAAATCTGGGGCAGTCCCTTGTGATGTCATTGAGCACTATGCACTAAGTACCAACTTGAGTTGCTACAGATTGTCAGTGAAACACAAAGAGACACAGACCCCTTCCACACTGCCATATTCAGTTCCAAGCAGACAATGTAGATTTTATATAGCTGTGTAGAAGGGACCATCGTTTCTTGTTTGGAAATTGAGATAAAAATATTACCTAAATGATGCTATACTTAGATAAAGGTGAAATGAGACATACTGAAGTTACTGAATCATGGAGCATTATGACCAGGCTATTCTAATTCAGGAGAAGTTAAAAGTGGAGACTTTCCTACAAGTGTAGCCTTCTTTTGCCCTCATGATTTCTCTCACAAACGGTGCAGGGAAACATAGAATTCCTCGATCTAAATAAGCTTAAATGCTTGCAATACAGCTCCATGGCTTTTACGCGCACAGGGGGTTGTTGTAAAAGTTTATTGGATTTATTTCCAAAGGTTTTGTTTTTTAACTGGGGGCATGTTTGCTAACATGATCTAATGGTACGAAAAGCAAATGCTCTTTCTTTGCTTTCAGAGTTATAGTGCTATAGTGCATTTTGCAGATGCACTATAACATAAGGGGAATTAAAAATAGAACAGAGGAGAAGAAAGGGGACTATTTTATTCTAGTGTGTCTTGGAAATTAAGAGGAGGAGGAGGAGGGGGAAGGAGGAGGAGGAGGAGGAGGAAGAAAAGCACATATAACTGGGAATAAATATTGTACCTGGTATAAGAAATTGTCTGGATTATTGTTGGGATGTTAAAAACAAACATACACACACATCTCACCAGGATACCAATAAATAAATATTGCAACTTCCCAACACATTTGCCCTGTCTAGAGGAGTCCAAAGGCTGAATGGATTCAGACAAAGGCTTCTCTGTTTAAGACTCCACCACCTTGGTTTTTGAAACTTTCAGTTCCAAGAGATTCCTGGTGACAGGAAGTGGCATGCCACAACAGCAGCTGCTGAATCTGAGAAGGTCAAGGACTTTGAGGCCGTCGCCTTTTAAAGAGATCTCCGTGGCTGATGGAAAGTAGCAGTTGTGTGGCAAAGAGCACTTAAAGTTGGTGTTTTGGGCAGTTACATTTCAGGACTTTACTTTTTTATTAATTCTAACCTTTTAGAATTCTAACCTAAACTAACCTTTCACTGCCAAAGGATGCTCTGGACTGCATCTAGATTTAGGCTGTATTTGCATTGTCTAATAATGAAGTTTAAGACCACATTAACTACAATGGCTTAATGCTATGGAATTACAGGAGCTGTAGTTTTACAAGGTCTTTAGCCTTCTTTGCCAAATAGTGTGAGTGCCTCGCCAAACTATATCTGCCATGATTCCATAGCATTGAGCCTTGGCAGTTAAAGTGGTGTCAAACTGCATTAATTAGACTGTGTAGATGAACTCTTAATTACGGTAAATCTATTTAAATGAAAAAGACTCAAGTTATACATGACTGGTTTAAAACCGAATTTGATATAGGTTGAGTAGCCTTAATTTAAAATGCTTGGGATGAGGACTGTTTGATTTTTAAGGGGATTTTTCAATACTTGTATAATCAGATATCTTGGCTATAGAAATCTAGACATAAGCATGCCATTCTGTTATCAGTCCTACATTTCTCTTTTCAAAATAACCAAAAATAACAAGCATTGCCCCCCCCCCAAAAAACAACAAAAAACTCAAGTGGGACGTTTCACCATGATAATAAATAATAGCAACAAATTACTTTTCAAACCATGTGATAAATAAGTGATAGCATTGTCCAAAAAGGCACATGGAAGTCAATAACTCTGCCCTTCAGAAATGGAAGTTCGTGAAGCACTGTCCAAAAAAGGGCCATAATTCTGCTCTTCTTCCCAGAAATGGAATATGTTGCCCTTGAGTCTCCTTCTCTGGAGGTTTTTAAGCAGAGGCTGAATGCACATCTGTCAGGACTGTTTTGAGTGTGCCTTTCCTGCATGGCAGGGGATTGGACTGGATGGCCCTTGGAGGCTCTTCCAACTCTTCGATTCTATGATTTTATATGAAGCATTACCCTCCACTTCCCAGGTGCAGAATTACTAATTTCCATTTTGGACAGTGAAAGGCTGGTTTAGTAACTGGCCACATAGCTCTTAGTTTCCCCAATTTCATTCCTCAACTTAGCTTTAAAACAGATCTTTAAGGTTATCATGCCAGCAGCTGGACCCTGGCAAGAGTGGCACTGAAGATGGCAGTGGGGGAAACCAGCCAAAGTAAACTAAACCCAGAATCTAGGATGAAGAAAGTAAAAAACAATTATACAAAAGGAGCACTAAAACCATTTGTTTTGCTGATTATTGCACAGAGCTCAGAGATTAAACAATTTCTCATTTGTAATGAACTGTACATGTCCTGAGTGGCAATAAAAATATCAAAAGTAATATTTAGAACTCGTGTGCCCCATAAATACTAACTCATTACATAGCTGTTGCATCCAAAGTATTAACTAATATTTTTTAACTCTTCAGCATTTAATATTAATCAAATACTTAGCAAACAAGTGTGATGAATGGAGGTCTGATCTGATAAAAATGAATCCTTGTGAAATTTTAATTGGGAAAATAAAGGCCACACTATATTAGTTAGGCTTAATCATATCATCAAATATTTAACAACGGATGCTGAGAATCTGTTCTATTTTTGTTTCCTAGACTTTAGCACTTGTCTGTGTGAAGCAGGGACAGGAAGCATGTGTCCTTTCTGATGTTGTTGCATTGCGACTCCCATCTGCCCTAGCCAGTTTAGTCTATTATGAGGAATGCTGGGAGCTGCAATCCAGCAACATCAACGGGCTATTCTGATTTTTGCCTTTGACACAAATCATAGCACTGTTTAGTCAACTCATATGACCATTAATTTCTATCAACAACAAGGATTTAATTTAATATAGCCAGTTTCATGATTATCTTTAGCCCAGATCTGTTAAAAGTCTCACAATGTTACACACACACTTTATTAATATTGCTCCATGTCTCTTTGCCACAGTGAGATCCAGTAGTCTTAATTAGAGGATAATTTCTTCCAATAACACATTGAGTTTTAGTTGTCATTAAGCATTTTTAAAAGCTTTAAACAGCTAATTGCAACATATATTATTGCAATGTTACATTTGTCCTGCATACTAAGGTCAATCTGAGCAGATATAAATTTAGTGGAAATGTAGCTGTAAGTTATAATCTACAAAGAAAATGAGTATAAAAAGGAGGAAGGATGGGGGAGACGACAACAACAACAACACAGGTCTCCAGGATAGAGCATATTTGTACAGTTATGAGTGTTGGGATAGAACATAACAAGATTAGAAAGTAGTACTACAGCAGTTTTCAGCCCAGGGGCTCCAAGCCAGAAACAGTTTTTCAAAAGCTCCAATTGCCCTATCTCTATGCCTTCAAACAACTATGGGAATCATGCCACCATTCAGATGTTGTTGAACTGCAAGTTCCAGCAGTTCTGGACAGCAATGGCGAGGAATGTTAGGAGTTGCAATTCAACAATATTTGGACAGTCACCTGATCCCCACCACTGCCTGAACCTGGAGAGCCTAACTATTAGGACTTGCCAGCTCCAGGCAACCACTTTACTCTATTGATTGAGACCTAAAGCCATAAGCAGCTTTTTTTAGACTTTGGAAATCTTTAAAAATAAAACTACCTGGATCTCCCTGCTAAAATAATAATTGGCCATGTTGGCTAGAAGATTCTGAGAGTTTTTGTATTTTAATTGTTTTGTAACCCACCTTGATCCATAAGGAGAGGCAGGTAGGAAATAAAATAATAATAATAATAATAATAATAATAATAATAATAATAATAATTATTATTATTATTATTATTATTATTATTATTTTTGTCAAAAAAAGTAACTTTTCCAAGCTCTGGTTTGCACTTTCTAAAGCTAACCGAACATGCAGAAAGCTCTGTTAGAAAGAATAGATGCATAAAACATTTTACCCCCTGAAGAAACATATATAGAATGATTTTCTAATTTGGGGCAACATGGCTATTCCTACTGGACTATTCCTATACACAATGCCCAACTTACCGGGCAGCCAGGTTTTGCATCAGGACAGGAGTGGAGCATGGCAGCTGCTCTGTGTTGTTTCATAGCAGCACCTTTGCCTTTTAAACTGCCATCAGGTAGGTTGTTTTTGGCAAGGTACAGCCAGTGGGTAGGTAATGACATTTTGCTTGCTCAAGTTGAATAACCCAGATGGAATTTTCACTCGAGTCAGGTTGTTGGGCACTTAGACCTGTGCTGGAGCCATCTCTGGGAGTTTGCTCCATGCCTCTCCCTCCCTCCCACCCATTGTCAATTGGATAGCAGTGTATCTTTTTATGTTGTCACAACTTCATGGAGTGGATTATTTGGGTCTTAGATCCAAAACTGGGTGATCAGGGTTCTCCTGGCACTGAGTGGTAGAAAGATTTCCAGGGGGACTGGGACTTGGGGTTGGTTTTGCTCAACAGTGAGCAGAAGCCTTCAACAGGGCTGGCTTTGACCTAACTGGTATCTCAGGCCATCCCTACAGGACCCGACACCAGGATGGATCTGTGGACTCATCCATCAACTGGTTGGTTGGTCAATGCCTGGATCCAGATGCTTGTGTGATCCTGCTCTGAGTCCCCTTGGGGAGAGAGGGCAGTTTATAAGTAAAGTAATTATTATTATTATTATTATTATTATTATTATTATTATTATTATTATGCCTCAAGTACAACTGTAAACTGTAAACAAGGAGTCGCCGGTGGTGCAGTGAGTTAAACTGTTGAGCTGCTGAACTTGCTGACAGAAAGGTCGGCAGTTTGAATCCGGGGAGTGGGGTGAGCTCCCACTGTTAGCCCCAGCTTCTGCCAATTTAGCAGTTCAAAAACATGCAAACGTGAGTACATCAATAGGTACCACTCCAGCAGGAAGGTAACAGTCCTCCATGCAGTCATGCTGGCTACATGATCTTGGAAGTGTCTATGGACAATGCTGGCTCTTCGGTTTAGAAATGGAGATGAGCACCAACTCCCAGAGTTGGACACAACCAGACATAATGTCAGGGGAAAACCTTTACCTTTAACAATTGTAAACACATAAAATTGTAGCCTTTCTCCCCCAAGCTATGTGTCCATGTGGTTTTGGGGGATTTGGCATGAGTAGTGGATCTCACACCTGATCTCACAAGCTGTCAGCATACTCGTAAAAGAAAGTAAATATTTTGCATTGGAAGCTTTCACAACCACTATTTCTTGATTTTATTCCATTAACTTTACCAGATTGCATGTCTCATATCCCAAAATTATAGGAAGCAGATCTAATTTCAGAGAGTAGAATGCCTCCATTTAATGACTCAACCAGACATGATAGGCAAGGCCACCAGGTACCTGCGCAGTACTAATTCTCTCAGAGGGAGCAGAAGAGAAAGCGGCTAACTCTGAAATGCTTAAAATCAGTGCACGCTATCACCTTGGTGGAAATGGAGTCTGACTGATAAAACAGCAATAGCTTGACAGTTCTTCCCCCATCTGTAAGGCAGCAAGGAAATAGAATCACCGGTATGAAAGCAGCTAGTTCTGCTGCGGGAGATGAAAAAAGCTCACCGCTAAATATTACAGACACTTCTTTGTGTCAAGTGGCAGGTTTGGTGAGAGAGCCTTGCTTTCCTACAAAGGGAACATGTTTGGTTGGCAATGTGCAGAAACATTCCTTTCTTCTGATCAGGAAATGTATTTTACTGTTTTAATTTTCTAATCCCCCCTCCCGCCCCAGGAGGATGATCAATGAGATTGGGCTCATCATACACCAAAACATGAATTAGAAAAGACAGAGGATGTGCATTGCATGACTCAAGGGTGAGGTGTTTGCAGTCTTATATGTAAGAGAATGTTCTCAATATATCAACACACACACACACACACACACACCTGCCCAAATGAGGGGGAATGTGGGAAAGGAATCATCCTAATCTGGACTGATCACAAGCCTTTAGAAACTATTTTCAGGAAACAAATTATTTATGGTAATGTGGAGCCTGTGTGAATTGGGACTTTCAGCCCTTCCCTCTAGAGAAAGCTTCAACAGCAGTGACAGCTACTGTACTCTCTAGCTGAGCATGACGTGCGCTAATCATTATTCTGGTGTGGTGAGCAGACTCAAAGTTTCTCAGTCACAAGAAACATGCTCCTTTGGGCTTTATCCTTCTAACTTTTATCGCTGCTGCTGTGACTGGAATAGCAATGTGAAGCTCCCAAGTGCAGCAGCAGCAGGCTCTACGTGCCTCTACTGCAAGGCAAGGCAAGGCAAGCAAGACCCGGCCATTTTCTCCACATTGCTATCCTCCAAAGCCCCTTCTCCTGCCTCATCCTGTGTGGTGGTTGACCAGCATGTCAGTGACAATACACATATTTTTGTTAGCCTTCTTTCAAATTTATTAGAACACATGATATTGACCTGAACATTTTTACAAGCTCAAATGTCCCCTTTGTTTAAATGGGAAGGGGTGTGTGAGGCTTTTCTGTGTTGAATTCTGGATTCCTTCAAGACCCAGATTCCTTCTGAGGTTGATATCAGTAGCCTGACAGCATCAGAGTCAACAGTAAGTGAAATCACCCCTACTTTTCTGTTTATTTCCACCCTCTTCCCTAACCATCTTTCTATTAGCAAGATATGCCATGCTTTTCTAGGGTTGCCAAGATGGAAACTAAACAGGCTCCTTAGCCTTTAATGACTATGTAGAAGAGATAACGTCCCCCTGTAACCAGACAACAAGCAATACTCACTAAAAACCTCTTTGCCCAGCCATTAATGCACAAGAACTCTTTTCCATTTTTACTCAGGCAACCTTCTCAGATTAGGTAAGGAGCATCCGGTGGTGCCATGGGTTAAACCCTGGTGCCAGCAAGACTGGTGACTTGAAGGCTGGGTTGTTGATCTGAAAGCTGCTAGTTCAAATCCAACCCAGGGAGAGCACGGATGAGCTCCCTTTATCAACTCGAGCACCATGCAGAGACATGAGAGAAGCCTCCCACAAGGATGGTAAAACATTTTTAAAAACCCACATCCGTGTGTATCCTGGGCAACTTCCTTGCAGACGGTCAATTCTCTCACACCAGAAGCAACCTGCAGTTTCTCAAGTTGCTCCTGACACAGAAAAAAACCCTTTCAACCAATGATATTCAAGAGAACTCTTGAATGTGAGCAGAGCAGAACTGGGAGTCTTTTGTCCGACCTTTATGAACACCTTTTCTTAAAGCAGGAACTTTAGGATCAGATCAGGTTGAAGACCACTGGTTACATAGGTAGTCTATCCCAGTTTAAATGGTGCTCTATCCACCACATATTTCCAAAATCAACCCAGTAGCTTTGATGTCTATTGACAAAGAATCCAGTGCTCCAATGTCTCCAATGCAGACAACCTGTTCCAATACAATGTGAGCTGAGCATCAACCCATCTTTTCCCACTTTTTTTAGCTTCCAGTTTTCAGCTCATTCCTGGATAGTGGAAAGCTGTTTTGTATGACTGGCTTATTTGTCTCCTTAGTTGTTTTTTTTTAATTGCATACTAATACATTGCCAAGAATGAGCCAGATCTGTGTTCCTGTACTGGGTTCGCATGTGTCTCAAGCCTCTAGCGAGGAGTCATGGGATGAGTTGCCTCTGGAGACTTTTCAAAGCCATGAGCAGGAGGGAATTCCAGATCCAAATCTGGATATAGACTTAGCTCCAGAGCCACAGGCACCAGAGGAGGGTGGAAATGTAGTAACATCTCAGCTTGCAGAGACATAGCAGGAGCAAACTCAGGGTAAGGGTTTGCCTCCACTCTCTAATCTACCACCAACTGCTCTTGTGCAGACCCCCAGCTCACCTGAGTCACCAAAAGAGCAGAGGTGACAGAGGCTAAGGTTTGCCTTAAAGGAAAGGCATAGAAGTACTCATTTAGCTGCAAGGGAGCAGCAGAGAGGAACTGCCGAAGTGCAGTCAGGATCCAGCCCATAGCTTGCTGGCTTACTATAAAGCAGCAGTGAAAGATATGGGCGAGTTGTGGGAACAACTTGCATTTGTGCTGTACTTACTGTTTGTATTTCACTGAGAATTTCTGGACCTTGACCTCTGCTTTGGAATATCATTGACCTGTTTGCTCCAGCCTTGACTTGTGCATTTGAACTTTGGACTACTCTGTCTTGATTACCCTTGGATTTCTCATAGTGACTTTGGTGAATATTATTCCCAGTGGTGTTCTTGTATGTTGGTGTAGTTGGTCTTTGGGACACTTGATATTCTGGGGTTAGCCAGCACAGTTCCAAAACTAGTTTCAAATGGCAGAGTTAAGCAAACTGTTAATAAATGAGAATGCGCTTAAGCATGCTCAGAGTGATCCTCACTTTTCTTGTGAGGATGGGGCTTGTAGCGTGTTAACCTTGGCATCTCCCAGTTTATGAACAATGTAAGTATGGATTGGGAGGAAACAACCTGCCTTGCAGAAGGTCAACTAATATTCATCCATGAAAAAGCCATAAATGTGGTGTATTTCTAAACATTAGGGCATATACATTTAAGACTGTAGTTACAAGAGTTTTGATCTTGCGGCTCCTAAAGCTGCATAAGATTATTCATGTTTCACAGCAGTGGGAACATAAATCACCATTACTTCCTAACAGCATTATGATCATTGGCACTGCACAATCTTGCTCACGCTGTATGACAAATTCTTAGCTGCTAGGTTGCAGAAGGGGTCCAATATTCTATTAAATTCACTTTACTGCAGACTTTATAATTCACCAATATCTTCATTTAACTCCCTGGAGCATAAATCACAGAGCGTTGTACTCGGAGTGAAATGATGAATGTAGCTAATCTTATTCTTCAGTATTCCTTCTAAGTGGCCTTAAAAATATTTTGTTCCCTTTCATTTCTAGACTTTGCCTGCCTGTGTGGGTGCCTTTACACCAGTTTCCATAGCAACTGGCTTTATTGTATTTAAGACAGCAGAAGAAAGGGATTTCTGCAGATCCAACACCTTGTGGCACCTCTTCTGGAGTGTCCTCCTCTTGTTTCTTCCTCTGATCTCCTCATTCCTCCCTGCTCTAAAACTGTCCCTCCTCCACGTTGTCTCAGAACTGGGAAGGGAGGGACTCTGCAAATGTTATTATAATTCCTAAGCCTCCTTTGGGTTCATCATGGATAGAACAGAATGCCACAAAGCCAATTAAAATTCTCACTAAGGCTGGTTGCCCTTAAATAATTATATCATGGCACTTAAAAGTGATTAACACTGCATAGTATCCTATTAAAAGCTAGCTATGAATATGAGAAACAGACTTTTCGGGAAGAAAAAATGCCATATGAATAGATACTACTTTCTTAACTAACCACATTTTTTTACATGGGTGAAGCAGGCAGCTATATTTTGTGGACCTTCTTCATCCTTCTGTCATGGAAGCTGAACACCTGGTGCTCCAAATGCTACTGAGTTGCAGGTTCCATAATGCCATACTAGTGCTGATGGGAGTTACAGTATAACGAAATCTGGAGAGCCATATGTTTCTCATCATACTTTTTTAGACTGTACTTGTTAAGAGAAACCTGTTTTTTAGGGATGCACATACACTTTAGAATTAATGCAGTTTGACATCACTTTAACTGTCATGACTCAATATAATAATAATAATAATAATGGATCATTGATGTTGCCAACCCAGGTGACAGTCGCATTGACTAAAAACAACAGGAAAAACTCAGCCGCTATCAGAACCTCAAGATTGAACTTCAAAGACTGGCAGAAACCAGTGCAGGTGGTCCCGGTGGTGATGGGCACACTGGGTGTCGTGCCAAAAGATCTCAGCCGGCATTTGGAAGCAATAGACATTGACAAAATTACGATCTGCCACCCTACTGGGATCTGCACGCATCATCCGAAAATACATCACACAGTCCTAGACACTTGGGAAGTGTTTGACTTGTGATTTTGTGATACGAAATCCAGCATATCTATCTTGTTTGCTGTGTCATACAACGTCGTTGGGTCAATAATAATAATAATAATAATAATAATAATAATAATAATAATAATAAAACTTTATATACTGTCCTATATCCCTGAAGGGACCCAGGGTGGTGACAATGCTATGGAATCCTGGGAGTTGCAGTTTTATGTTTTTCCTCTGTCACAGACTGCAGGGGCCTCAAGAAACTACAGATCCCAGGATTCCATATAATTGTGTCATGGTAGTTAAACTAGTGTCATGCTGCATTAATTCCATAGTGAAGATGCACCCTAGGAGCTGTCATTTCAGGTGCTCCAAGTACAGGGAGAGCATGAGAAAATTGTTGTGCTGCTCTTTCTGCATTTAAATGATGGCATTCTTTTATGGCCTAGTTCAGTGGTTCTCAACCTAAGGTCTCCAGATGTTTTTGGCCTTCAACTCCCAGAAATCCTAACAGCTGGTAAACTGACTAGGATTTCTGGGAGTTGTTTGCCAAAAATATCTGAGGACCCCAGGTTGAGAACCACTGGACTAACTGAAGAGATAAACATATCTGGGGACAGAGGCACAAGTAATAAAGAACATAATAATGGTGGTAGGATTGGCTAGCCTATACAGTGCTTCCCTTTATAGCATTAGCTCAAAGGAGTAAAATGTTTCATGTCCCAGTGCTTTCAGCATCATGGCCCAATTTCATTTCCCACTTGGCAAACTGGGGTGGGAATTCAGTGGAAAAACTCAGATGCAGGCTGAAGAACACCTTGGTCAAGACTGTCAAACCTGGCACCAGTCTTGTAAAAGGCAAAAACAGAGCTGAACAGATGGAATTAGCTTTATGAACATGTGCCTTCCAGGTGCTGGTTGATTTATGGTGCCTCTATGAATTTCATAGGATTTTCTTAGGCAAGGAATATTCAGAGGTGGGCTGTATCTCCTTGCCCTCCTCCAAGATATAGCTCACAACTGCTGGTATTCCTTGAGGTTCCTCCTCCAAGTACTAACTAGGCCTGACCTTGCATTGCTTTCTAAATCAGGTGGTGCCTGGTGTTTTCAGGGTTTTTAGGTCACAATCTAGGTTTACTACTGTGCTCCAAAATCTTGAATGAGTTTACTGATTGGATTCTTCTTCAAAATATTTGGGAAGAATTGATACCATGGCTTAACTGTTAGTTTTTGTACTCTATTGCAGGCATACTACTGGCATTTCAGTGGAGCTGCATGATACTGTTTGTTATCTAATATTACCAGAATTAGTCACAAAGACACCAAATCTTTAGTTCAGACACTAGTAGTATGGACTGTAAGAAAATGATTTTAGGTTTACAGCAAACAATTCATTTACTAAAATAAATTCATATTATTCATTCATACTTGTTATTCCTTTTACAGATTTTTAAACATTACATATTTTCTGCCTTCATCTTAAAATACATCATACATTACTCCCCCGGCATTACATCAGCATGATCTTACAGTGAAGTGCTATCTTTTAAAATTTTTGTACTGATCTATACAGTTTGTGTTTAAGTGACAAATCAACCTGTAAAAAATCCAGAGTAGACACATTATTTGTAGAGTCAATAGCACCCAGTAGCTTCCACATCCAAAATGCAGTGAATTTGCTCTGAGTTTTAGTTTCAGCTTTAAATGAGCTAATAGGGCAATGGTTCTCAACCTGTGGGTACCCAGATATTTTGGGCTTCAACTCCCAGAAATCCTAACATCTGGTAAACTGGCTAGGATTTCTGGGAGTTATAGGCCAAAACACCTGGGGACCCACAGGTTGAGAACCTCTGTAATAGGAGAACTTTTAAGTAGTTTCAGTACCTTGGAGAACTCCTCTCCTGTATAGTTCAAACTAAAACTCAGAATAGATCTACCATCCCACTGACATGGTACTCTGTAGCCAGCATCACTTACAACTGCCAACCTATCCAAAGTTGTGGTTTGATCAGTCCAATTAAAAGCCAGTCATAATGACCAAAAGAGCAGCAATCTTTCCCCCTGGACCAATGTATTGTGGTAACAAGGGTTTTTTTTTTTTTGGTTTTTTTTTAATGTAGAAGCTATATTCAGAGTCCTGGGCTACACAGTTTTATTTGCATAAATGAATATTTAAACATGGGTGAAAAAAGACTTGACAGTTTATTTGCCCTCAGTGAAATGATGTCCCTTCCCAGCAAGCAAAGGCAAAACAGGTTTCTTTTGTCACAGACTGTTTCTTAGAACTTATAATCACAACTACAACTGAAACAATGGCATTTTACAGCTTCTTGGTATGTGATCAATACCATATTTTTTCCCTTTGTATTCACTGTGTTTGGGGTCCAGGAATCCCTGCTGACACTCAAATCACCTTATATACAATGAAGTAATGAAATTATGTCCCTTATGTAAAATGGCAATATCAAGGCTTGCTTTTTGGATTAAAAAATATATTTCCAAGCCGTGAATGGTTGAATCTGTGGACGAAGAGGGCCAACTGTTCTTCCAATCACTGCAGTTTCTTGTTATAGATTCCAGTTGAGTTTATAAGGTTCTCCCTCTTTCTCTTCCTTTCTTTTCCACACACCCTTCTTTTCTTCTGTGCAACATTAAGAAATAGATTGTTCTTGCTTTTTGTTTTCATATATCAATATGAACAAAATAATTGAATGCATCCCAGAAATACAGACTCCCTACAAAGCGACTGTGGTCCATCTCTCTCTCATTCTCAGTCTCCCTCCTTCCCTCTCTCCTCCTCCTCCTCCTGCCTGTCTCTTGTCTGACTCACTGGGTCTTTGGCAGCCCTCCAAAACTGAGCCAGTAGCTGGGCTGGTGGGGGGGGAGGACCAGCATCCTGAGCATACCAAATGCCTGATTGTGATCTGTGATCCTGAGCACTCATTTCACTTCACAGACTCCACTGAGCCATGGCACAGAGATACAAATCCCAGGAGTGGTGGGAGGAAAGATGTGAGCCAAAAATGAGGTGCATTTATTAAGCTGTTTTTTTTGCCCTGAAAAGAAGCCTTTATCAGTGATTTCATATATCATGTGAGAGGTGGCTCCCTGCCAGTTTCCTGGGATCCAAACAATCCGCTGACATCATATGCTAACTATAGCCGCTGCCTTTTGCTTGAGGTGAATAAATAATGCAGCTGCAATGGCAGAGGTCTTTAGCAATACCGGGTTTTTTTATTATGATTGGGCTGTCAGGCTTGAACAATCAGAAGTGCCATTCCCAGTTGCAACAAGAAATGCTAGTCACGGCATCATTTGGAATGGTTATCAAAAGAAGCAGACGAGGGGCACAATACACCCAGGAGTTATCTTGCTGCTCCAAGCTGCTTTGAACTGAGTGGAAGCAGCAAAAGACTGGCACGGTTATTGCATATCTCCAAATCATTTCAGTTGTGTTTATGCTAAAGAAAAAGAGCAGGATGCTTACAGTAGTTTTGGCCACGTGTAGTTCCACCAAAGGGGTTCTCTGAACCAAATTAAGGCTGACCTGGGACTCACAGAACTGGAAGAGACCACAAGACTCATCTAGTCTAACTCCCTGTCATGAAGGAATACACAAAGCACTCCCAAGAGAAGCGTACTCCTCACCAGGTGTTGCTGGCCTTAAATTCCCAGTATTTCTCACCATTGGCTGTGTCAGTTTTGGCTAATGGGAAAACAACAGTTGAAGGGACTGTTTGCCATATTACTTTAGGTTTTGTCAAGTTAAGAAGTCCTACTGCATTGCCCAAAAATTGTGTTTTACTTTAATATGACAGACATAACTCCTTGTTACATTTTTGCATTGAGAGACATCTATTTCAATTTCAATTTATTTATTGATTAGCCAGTTGGCCTTATCAAGGACAGACAATACAAAAACAACATACAACACATACATCTGGTTCACTTAAAATAAAATACAGATATACAGGTGTCTGCCTGCTTGGTGCCAATGTAGTTTAGCTAAAGATCTATGCATCAACTATCCTCGTCTCCCCTACACTGCACCCCAATCTGATCTATGTACTCTGATCTCCTTTTAGCAGCTTTAAACAAATACAGGGCCACTTTTGTTGTCAGAGTGGGGTTATAACCGGCCAATAAAAATGAAGTTTTGGCTGAGAGACATCTAATAATCTGGTGTTTTAGCATCTTGGCTTTCTTAGCTTGTGCATAAATCATATCCTAGAGTCAGCTTTCAAAAATGTACATCTCAAGCCAGCAGGATATTTTAAAGCACTGGTGGACCATGGTCCCCAAGAACTAAAATAGGGTCCATGGCCTTACCGTTACTACAATGTTCCATTGAGAGCAACTGGTCTCTTGAAACCCTCTTATAGTGTTGAGGCAATGAGTATCTCAGGAGGGGAGAGGCTGATTACCCCCACGAAAGGCGTGACAGCAAGCCTCCTGACTGCTGCTTCTCCTCCTCCCTCCCCCTGAGCAGAGCCATTCCATGTGGCACCTGGAAGCAGGGATGCCTTGGTGTCTTCATTTTTAGGCCTGTTCCTGGGGTGCTGATTCAGAAAATTGCATGGGATAGACCACATCAGCTCTAGATTATTAAATGTGGTTTTCTGTGGGCGAGCAGATGGCACCTACTGGATAGCATATGTTCTGTATCAGAAGCTAGAGCTGATGTGGTCTATCTAATGCAATTTTCTGAATCAGCATCCCAAATAATCAAACTTAATCTAAAGTTGACCAAAACCTGATTCACAACCCATTTGGTACTAATGTTGGAGAGTGGTCCCTGGTCAAAAAAAAGGTTGGGAAACACTGTTTTGAAGGAAATTGTTACTGGACATCCATTTTCTACTAGATACAAGCCTAACATTCATATTATGTTGAAAGGGATTTTTTAAAAAAAAGAGAATTTGATACATAGCTGAAAATCTATTTAAACACACCAATATCTTGGTAATTTTTATTATTCTGCCCCCAATCAAGAAGTACTTCATTTCAAAAGAAGAAAATTCTTAGAATTCTTAATAAAAATACCACAGACCTGGGATTCTGAAAGATACATGGGAATTAGCGGTATGTTTATTTTTGCTGTACACTGCTTGGCAAAAGCCACACAAATGGGCTGATATTCATGAAGTCCCCCATTTAAATTACATAGACCCAGTTGTCTCCACTAGTGTTCCAAAAACCAGGAATGGATATCCAATTAGACACAGACCTATTCTTGTAAAAATGCCTTGCTAGCCAAAGAGCTTTCACTTGTAAGCTTTGAAAGAGAATAAAAATATATATCCATATTTACTTCAAGGAGGAGAATGAGTATCTTAATACTGAGTTGCATTGCAATTACTGCACATGACATATAAAGAAAACAACAATAAAATAGTTACAGCAGAGAACATAAAACACATGTTGATCTGCTTGGGCTGAGTCTAACTTCTTAGCATTCCCCATGACATACCGGTTAGGTGGTTTCCCAGCTTTTATCTCCCCCCCCCCTTGCTATTAATTCTGCCCATTACTAGACAATGTTATCCTAGATAGCTCTGAAATTATTTTCCCCACAAATATGATTCAGTATCCTTTCTGTAGAGCAGGGGTTGGTTAGTGTGTGGGAATTATATTTCCCACAGTCCACAGGAGGGATACCAGTGTAGCACCTCCTTGAGTTCAGCGAGGCCATTTATACCTTAATATCACAGATACACATTTAAATGATTGTCAGACTTATGCAGGCTTTTTATCCTAAAAGCCAGCAACATAATTGCATATTCTACACTGAAACCAACACAATCTCTCCAAGTTCCATGCACTCCACAAATCACCAGTGAAGCACCTACACACAGAAATCTTACTGCTCAGCAGTTATTGTAATCAACCTCAAAGCCCTAAATGAAAATACAAAATATAGGCAAACAAATAATACAAAGTCAATTGGAGAGGATTAACCCTTCCATTTCCTCCTGAATACCTTGTGTGTAGAAGCAGGAATTTTAGGAAGTGCTTCTTATTAAACAACTTAATAACAAGAAACATGTACTGAAATTTCTTCTTCTACAACTATAAAAAATACAAGAGCCTTCAACCATTTTTACTTTGGCAATCCTAATTCAAGGGACCATGGGCCCAGTTCACATTCTTGACAGACATAATCCCTCTTCTCTTCCCTCTCAATTTAGACTTGACTGATTACTAGAACCCCTTCATTAGATTTTCCATAATGACAGAGGTAAACCAGTAGTTCATAGGGGTTACAGGAAGTACTGAATTGCATCCCTAGAAGCACCAACTGCAATGACCACCTCTGTTGTAGACTGGCAACATCCCGAGAAACTACAAAATACCCTTAAATACTCGCTTAAATAACGTTGCCTTAATATTTGCTCATAATGAATAACAGAAGAGAGACTGTTAAAACCCGGAAATTTGGGGGCCACTGTGGAAAAAGTTCTGTACTATCCCCCTGCTGTTCTCAGATCACTCACAGAAGTGGCTTTTCAGCATGGTCTTTTTAATTGTATTGGAAGCTCCTTTGATGACATGCGATCTGTTAGAACAGAGATTTCTCTGGATCATGTTCAGTGTTTCAGAAGTTGTTTAAAGGTTAGAAGAGGTAAAACATGTCCTTGACTGTGTGATTCACTTAAAATAAGGGCTGCAATTGTCTGATGATCTCCTTAATTAATTTCCAGGCTTGGTGGGTGTGCCCAATTAGTGTCTTTTGCCTACTTTGAAGCAAGTTCACAGAGGATATTTACATAGAAAGCTTACAACACAATCCTGAGAATGTGTACTGGATAATAGATCTATTATACTCCTAGGTAAATAGTTGGTCCACCTCTCCCTTGGAAAGCCCTTATTTGAGAAAATAAATAACAAATTTACTGTTTTAACCTCTATCCAGGTTTATGGACATTCACCAAAACATAAGCATATTTCATAAGAATTACAACAAAACAAAACAAAATGAGTATAGACTGTCCCTATTCAACTGATCCATATTTCAGCAAGATTGTACCTGGCCCCTAAATCTCTTGGCCTCTAGTCCTGCTCTCACTAATGCTGTGCAGAGACTTGTGTGCGTGTTTCTATGTTGTATATAAAAACATGCAGACTCTAATTTGGACAAAAAGCAAGAATGAAAGTTGGGGAAGGGGGAGATTATGTAAGATTTCAGAATGGAAATGATTTCATGGTATGCTTTATAGCAGTGGTTCTCAACCTTCCTAATGCCACAACCCCTTAATACAGTTCTTCATGTTTTGGTGACCTCGAACCATAAAATTATTTTTGCTGTTACTTCATAATTGTAATTTTGCTACTGTTATGAATCATAATGTAAATATCTAATATGCAGGATGTATTTTCATTCACTGGACCACAGTTGGCACAAATACCTACCCGATACACCCAATTGGAATACTAGTGGGATGGGGGGGGGGGGGAGAATGGTTTTGTCATTTGGGAGTTGTAGTTACTGGGATTTATAGTTCACCTGCAATAAAAGAGCATTATGAACTCCACCAACGATGGAACTGAACCAAACTTGGCACACAGAACTTCCATGACCAACAGAAAATACTGGAAGGGTTTGGTTGGCATTGACCTTGAGTTTTGGAGTCATAGTTCACCTACATCAAGAGAGCACTGTAGACTCAAACAATGATGGATCTGGACCAAACTTGGCATAAATACTCAGTATGCCCGAATGTGAACACTGGTGGAGTTTGGGGAAAATAGACCTTGACATTTGGGAGTTGTAGTTGCTGGGATTTATAGTTCACCTACAGTCAAATAGCCCCTTGAACCTCACCAACGATAGAATTGGGCCAAACTTCCCACGGCCAACAGAAAATACTGGTCTTTGGTGACCCCTCTGACACCCCCTTCATGACTCACCCAGGAGTCCCAACCCACAGGTTGAGAAATGCTGCTTTATAGGGATTAATTGGATGCTCATATTTTAGAGGAGCAGTAGCAGCTTGCTTTATTACACGATACTGCTACTTTTAGAAACAGTCACCTCCTTGTTGTTGCTGGACTGCATCAATTAAACAACTGCTTCTGAAATTAATGGAGGAGAGAGGAGGGTCTTGAGCAACTGGCTTTGTGTGTATGTGCCTTCAAGTCATCTCTTGACTTATGGTGACCCCATTAATTTCACAAGGTTTTCTTAGATAAGAATATTCAAAGGGGCTTTTCCTATCTATGTAAGGGACCTTTTGAACCAGCCTTCATCAACATGGAGCCCTCCAGATGTTTTGGCTGATAACTTCCATTATCTCCAACCAGCATGGCTGAGGGTTATAGTCCAGCACTTCTGAAGAGCATCACATTGGGAAAGGTTACTAAATGAATACACCCACAATGGGATCTGCCTTAAACTATTTTAAGGGCTCTAACAGTATAAGCATGTTTTGTGTTGTCGGTTGTCATCAGAAGTTCTGTTCAATAGTGTACTGATTATGGAAAATTGTGACTGTTCCTCTTTCCCTGTTCCATCATTAGCATGAAGATTTCTACTGAACAATACCTTGTTTGTGAAACACATTTGCCAAGAGTGGGGCTGGTTCACTTATTCCTACCTGGGCACAGACCACTGTTTTTCTATTAGCAGAAGTAGCACTGTAGACACCACCATTCCTAAATGACACAATGTGTATAGATAAATGGGAATCCGTTAAGAAATGCATTCAGTATGAAAACTTTCCAGAAACTCACATGGTTTCTTTGAAGGCCTCATGTGGGAAACTCTGTGTGGGAATCAGTTAATAAAGAACCCAGCTTCCACCCTGACGGCTTGTCTGAGAGACTGCAGAAGTGTCCTGCTCTTGTCCCTATGAGGAAACCTTTTATTGCATTCCTGAACACTTGGCTGGCATGTTATGCAACTGTGAGAACAAGTCAAGAAGTTGACTGTGCTCCCTCTGGGCTGCCGTGACTGACTCAACCTGGTTCACCTGTTATGAGTCATTCGCCTCTCCAGCCCTAGTGCTGCCATGTGACAACACTTCTTTGGTATCCAATCTGCTTCAAAGGACCTTCCGCAGGTTTTAAAAAAAAATCTTGGGCATGAATAGCCATGCTTTCCTTTCACACAAATACCTTGTCATTCATCAAACAAAAGGTATAAATTTTCTCTAAAATGAAAAAAAAATACACAAATGTTTAACACACATTTCCTTAACACTATAATTGGAATTCTTGATGAGTTTCAGATCTGTGCAATTTTACCAGTCTTTCCATTTGGGTAATAATAATAATGGTAATAAAACTACTTAGAAAAACATGGAGATCATTTTTCTTTTTCTTGTTATTTTGTTTTATGTGCTTAGCTATAACCACAAGGACTTTCACAAATAGAAAAATTACCCATTTCCTCCAATGTATGCTTTATATATTAATACGGTAACTTTTGTTTTGCTGGGTTTGGAGAGGAAGCAAAATCAGTGTTAGTAGCATCATAGTCTTGTTACATTAGAAAACTATTATTAAAAAGTGGGCTATTAAATACTGCATTTGGACTTCTCATTTTCCATCTATATATATAAAAGAGTGATGGAATCGCGGCACTGAGCAAAACAACAAAACTAAAGGCCCCCCCAACCTTGAAATTTGACAACACAACCCATCATCCATGCCTCTAGGTTGATACAACAAAACATAATGTCAAGAACCTCCACGGGGCCTTAAAAACCCAGCCGTGAGCCTGGCCAGAAGGACCCATGGTGGTCGGAGGAGGGGCCTCCACGCAGCGGGGCCTGGAACGCCCGCCGAAGAGGAGGGCCACGGAGTAAGAATTGTCAGGCTACGGCTGGGCCCGAGCAGGCGTGGAACAACCCCCCCCCCCCGGCGAAGAGCCACCGCGGCCTCCTCCATGCGCCACAGGCCGGAGGGAGTCCCCCCCCCCCCCGAGGAGCCACCTCAGCCTCCCGCCAGCCGGAGGGAGGCCGCGAGGCCCCAAGGTTTCTTTTTTTTTTGGACATTAAGGCCTGCAGAGCCGAAGGCGGGGGGGCGGCCCCGGCCACGAGAGAGGCGGTGCCCGAACCTTCCCCCCGAAGACCCACCTCTGCCTCCCGCCAGGCCGGAGGGAGGCCGCAAGGTTTCTTTTGTTTTAACTATTTATTTTCTCTTTGACATAGAAGCCTGAAGGGGTGGCCTCAAGGCCGGGAAGCGCCGCGGCCCCAAGGAGGGAGGCCTCAAGGCCACAATGTTCTTGTTTTTGTTTTGTTTGTTTCAAATGGAGGCCTGCAGAGGCGGAGGCAGGGGTGGCCGCAAGGCCGGGAAGAGCCCCCCCCCCCCCCCCCCGCCGTGGCCAGAAGGCCCTGAACAGCTGACGAGGGCCCAGGCCTGCCACATGGGCCGGGCCTGGAGAGTGAAACAGCAGCCGGAGACCATGAAGGCCTAGGCAGGGCCACCCAGGAGCAGGGCCTTGACTCCTTGCACCCCCTCTCTCCCCTTTTCCCCTCTTCAGATGAGGGCCCTACCTTCCCAGCCTCAGCTGCCTGGGCCTCTGTCTCTCTTCCAGGGATTGGAAAGAGGGCCGCCTGCCTGTATTCTCAGGTAACAAATATAATAGCTAAAATTACTGTGGTGTAATAATACAGAACAATATAATCTCTAAAATCAGGACATTAAATAAACAACAGCACTCTGAAAATGGGAATTCCAGACAGGAAACAACGAGGGCCAGCTAATACCTCTCAACAAAAGATTCCCCCAGGCAGAAAGCAACCAGCCTTGCAAACACCAAGGTTATTCACTGCTGTTCAACCTAACCAAGCAACATTTCCCCTTGATAGTACACCCTCAGGGTTTCAAGCCATGAGGCTACTCCGTCTCATTCAACCTACCCAAGAAAGGATGCCCCTATATAGAAAGCAGTCAGTCTTTCAAACAGCAAGGCTATCCAGTGCAATTCAAATTGGCTAAAAAACAATTTCCCTACAATGCAACTACCCAGCCTTCCAAGCAGCAAACCTATTCCATTCTATTCCAGCTCACCAAACAAGGATTCACGTAAGCAGAAAACACCCAGACTTTAAGGCTGCAAGACTATTCACTGCTATTCCACCTGGTCAACAAATGATTCCCATCAGCCACACCAACGTGTGGCCGGGCACAGCTAGTATCTAATAAAGCAGGGAGGGGTTGCTTGCCACAAGACAGACACAGTATTAAGATAGGTAGCGTAGTACAACCCTTGAGTTTGAATAATGATGCCTATCATTTGGGACGATTGCTTATGATGGCCAGAGCCGAAGTTCCAAATGTGTGATGGTCATCAGGTTGTCACATTATGACCAGAAGAATCCCAATAGTAATCTGGCAGAGAAAAACATTGCAATGAGGCAATAGCCAACATTCCTGAGAGAGCCAATTGTGGCTTGCATGGTGGATTAGAACTCCAGGTGACCAGGATTCAAATCCCTACTATGGTAGGTGGTTTTGGAGAAATGACACTCTCCCAGTCTCCTAAGAGGAAGGCTGAAACCCTCTCTTAACAAATCTTGACAAAAAAATTCTAGGGTAGATCACTCAAATCAGGTTGGAAGGCACAACAACCAAAACAGTAACAGCAACACAAGCATGCTCATTGACTACCAATCAGTGACCACAAGCATGCTCATTGGCTATCAACCAGGATGTTGATTATAGAGATTCGATTCACTTCCGAGTGCTTACATATGTATCCCAGGAACTGGCTGAAAGCTGTGACAGAAAAGTTTAAATCCAGGATTTTTTCCCCTCTATCTCCTCAGAAGCATGCTTACATAAAACAGCTTCACAGTGCTTGACTGAAAGCAGAGCAAGGCAAGTCAAGTATTCCCATGAGAACGCTGCACTTTCTTTGCCGGGAGGGGGGTGGGGAGGTGTTTGTTTACCTTTTGACTTGGCTGCATATCTGATTTTTCTTTCTGGCTGCTCCAATGTTAGTCTTGTCTACATAAGGACTCTGTATGTTGGTTCTGATTCACAACTCTTCATGGGATATACACAGAGCAGACTCAGTGGATTTCATTTTATGGCTTGATTCAGAACATTTTTTAAAAAATCACTCTGTTTCTGGATGGATTTGTGTTGGAGCTTGCATGGGGGGGTGGGGGGCATTTTCTAGACACCCAGTCTTGAGCTGGCTTCAAGCTGGATTTTATTGTCTGTGTGGAAGGGCCCACAGAGATAAAATGCAATCATGCTGAAAAAATAGCACCGAAATGGGACCAAACCCTAAAACCCACCAGTTGACATGAACATTTGGGGAACTATGATCTGTGAGAGTAGCCTGGAAATCAGAAGACATTTACTTCTTGGGAGGAGGAGCAATGGCCAACCTCGATAAAATAGTGAAGAGTAGAGACATCACACTGGCAATCAAGGTCCGCATAGTTAAAGCAATGGTGTTCCCCGTCGTAACCTATGGATGCGAGAGCTGGACCATGAGGAAGGCTGAGCGAAGGAAGACGCTTTTGAACTGTGGTGTTGGAGGAAAATTCTGAGAGTGTCTTGGACCGCAAGAAGATCTAACGAGTCCATACTACAGGAAATAATGCCCAACTGCTCACTGGAGGGAAGGATATTAGAGGCAAAGATGAAGTATTTTGCCTTTACATCATGAAAAGACAGGAAAGCTTGGAGAAGATAATGATGCTGGGGAAAATGGAAGAATAAAGGAAGAGGGGCCGACTAAGGGCAAGATGGATGGATGGTATCCTTGACGTGACTGGCTTGACCTTGAATGAGCTGGAAGTGGCCATGGCTGACAGGGAGCTCTGGCGTGGGCTGGTCCATGAGGTCACAAAGAGTCAGAAGTGACTGAACGAATAAATGTCAACAAACCTGGATTGAACATGGTTTTTTTGTATGCAAAATTCCCGCTTTCCTGTCACCAGTGTTGCCCAATGGGCACTAAGTGTGCAGACCACTCACCAAAGAGGTGTACCCACATCCCTTATAATCCAAGTTACAACAACCAGTGTTTGTGGATCTGTAGTGGTGTGCTATGATTGGGTGTTGCCTGATACCAGTCCGATGTTTCATCATGCTGATATGGGTAAAGTGGTTATGATATGCTACCAGCAACTTCCCCACTCCTCTTGAAATAAGTGAAGGATGAGAGATTATTTGCCCAAGGTCCATATACTGTATGTTGTAAAGGATCACACTTGATAAGAGTATGGTTATGGATGAGCGTATAAATGATATTGACGTAAGAAAACTGTTGCCCCCTATGCTGCTCATTTCCTGTCAACAGCTCCAACACATACTGGCTGTTCTGCAAGTAAATCTATATTAGTGGAATTGTTCTACTAATATATCTGATAATGCAGGGATCATATGGCAAATTCCTAAGTTCATGTTTAAATAACAGCATTTCTTTATATAGCTAACATATATAGGGGGGGGGGGGGTTAGCTATTGCCAGCAAGGGTGGGGACAAAATAAGGGCATTTCTTCCTCCAATGAAATTTCACTTAAGCACCTGAATTTCCAGCATTGCAACAGTTGAGTATTTAGAAAGAAAAATGTAGACAGCCATGGAAAAAGGACAATGTTATTTGATGTGACCACAGCAAGTATAAGAGTTCTAGGTGTGAATGATTTTCATTGTCTTACTTCCTTCAGTGTTCAAAACTTGGGAACTGAAGGAAAATTTCATTGAGGGCAGAATTCTTATTGAGAAAAGCAAGGCTGTAATCCCTGTTTACTATAACAGCAATTTAGCTGTAGTTCCGGTAGTATAATGGAGCTCTTTAGCTGGACCTTTGGTATGGAATTATGCCCTTAGTGAGGATTATTCCTGATGCTATAATCAACTGAAGAGATGGGTTGTATAACGCCCATTTAAATCCCAGGAGAGCTGTTGAACACATATAGTGCCTGGGTGACTGAGTTATTCAAAATGAGGCATTCCATCAGCTGAAAGGATCTGTTTGCCATTAAACAAAGTCTCTTTGTGCATTTTTTAACACATGGAGGGAGTTTTGGGTGTCCAAGGGACAGAGAATCCAGAAAGTGGTGTTGTTTTGTTCTTTTCCCTCTCCACGGGATAAGAAAACATGACTCCAGCACTTTCTGCTTTGTTGTAGACTTCCTCCTGCAGTTTCTTCCACTCCTTTCTGGTCCTTGTTCTGAGAGCAGAAGAAATCTGCTTAGCTTTACTTTCTCACACATGTTTCAGATGTGCAGGGGTGTGATGGTAAACAATGTCGTCCAATGCTCCAGAACTGTCTACTCCTACCGTGTCTTGTTCCCATCACCCTTGGGGGTTGCAGCAACAGGGCGGAAAGCAAACAAAGCAAAACAGTAATCTGGCGTTCCAACTGCATTTTTGTCTAAAAAGAAAATTTTAATGATAGGTTATGTGATTACCCTAGGTTTGGCTTCACTTACTCTTTATTAAGCACATCTGGTATTTTGTAACAATATAAGTAGCAGGAGATTTTGGCATCAAAATTACTCAGTGTTGCCATGCAGGATGGAAACTCATCAGGCACGCCAACAAACTGTGCAACTCCACAACCTTCTTGTACACTGGGCACCGGGCCAGAATAGCTAAAATATGTGGATTGGCACAGAGTTCTTGCCACGCAAACACTTCTGGAAATTTCTGTGTTCAGGCCTGCCAGGTCCTTTATGCGTAACATGAGTTTCACTCTTCCTGAGCTTTCAGTCTTTGCTTGCCTGTACAGTTAAAAAGAAATACAATATCTCCGAGTCAAATTTCCATTTCACTATTGCCAAGGTCACCATTTCAATGAATTAGTAGGAATTTCCTAAAACATTTGTTTGAGTTATATTAAGTGTTACATGTGGAAGACAACTCTGTTTCCTGGAAACTTTTGAAAGGAAGACTGTCTCATTTCACAAAGACAGCCTAGCATCTGGAAAGAAAAAGATGTACACACAGTATATAGAGAAATAACATGTTTTTAAATACAGCAATTTGATTTATTTTAAGCTAAATAGCCTCCGGAAGACAGTCCAATATATATTTTTTGCAATTGCAAATTTGTCAAGAATGAAAGGAAATCATCCCAAGATTACATATAAATATGTTATGTTTAATTTTCCTGTTTGGAAAATGAGGCAACCTCTTCTTATCTTCAAATGTGTGAATTTCACATGTCATATAAACACTTGGTTTGGGCAGAATAATCCATAACAGACATTTGAAGTCAGACACTGGTGTTGTACATGAAATTAGGAAAGGATGTCATATTGAAAGGAATTTCAGTATGCCATATGGAAAGAAATTGGAAAGGATGTCATATTGAAGTGTGAGCAGCCTTGTTATCTGCTACTGTAGAGACATGGACTTAAACTCATCAATCCATCATCCTCCAACCGTGGCTGCTTACCAGTATTGTTACCCTTCTCATCACACTGCCATTCAAGTTGCACAACTTCAGTGCCTTGGCATGACTCCACCTTCCTGTCCCCAGATGCCACCAGTGTACTGCCAAAGAAGTGCGTGGACCTCATCACACCAGCTAAGTCCTGGGACAGTGGCTCTGTTAGGGGCCATTATTTTGCCTTTCAGTAGCTGGAGACAGATTCATAGCAGGGAAGTGCTGGCTCAGCAAAAGGCAGCAGATGACATTGCATGATCAAATAAAATCAAATAAAATCATTTATTTCGGTCATAGACCAGCACAGGAAATTGCATGATCATATATCTGCTTATTTGCTGGTTTCCCACTCTCACGTGATAACATTCTAGGACATGGAGCAGTGGATTCAAACTGCAGGAAACGAGATTCCACCTAAACGTTAGGAAGAACTTCCGGACAGTAAGAGCTGTTTGACCATGGAATATGCTGCCTCGGAGTGTGGTGGAGTCCCCTTTAAAGCTTTTTAACAGAGGGTAGATGGCCAGCTGTTGGGAGAGCATTGATGGTATATCCCTGCACATTAGGAGGTTGGGCTAAATGACCTTGGTTTCTTCCAGCTCTATGATTCTAGGAAGGCAAGGATCAAGCTCTGCACCTGTTGGGTAAGGTGCTCAGTAAGGGAAAATGCATAGGACAGCACTGCAAATTGGCAATAGATTTAAAATGGTATGCCTATGTGAAGAAGGCCTTGATTTGTCCCTTGATGTGAATCAAGCATTATCCTGTGATAGTCACATGGACCATCCAAAGAAGAACACCCATAGCTTCTTCCTAGCAATTCCAATTACTGGGTTGAACCTATGCACAGTGCTATTTCCTTTCCTAGCAATGTGGAAGAGCAACCGGTTATTTACATACAGCTTACAATTATTTGTTCTAACTAAGACACTTATAACTTGCTCTTCTTAAAAAGGCCAACTGAGAATAATCAATACGGTGACATGTTCATTGTTCATACCTCCACAAAAGGCAATAAAACCAATAAACCATTATTATTTTTTTAAGTGGCAATGAATACAGTAGAACAGGTTGACAATCCAATTAAATGACTGGGCAAATAGAACAGTTGGCAGGTCTGCAAGTCATTGCCAAGTACAGGTCTCTGGGGTGAAGCTTTTTCATCAGAAATCACCTGTCAGAATTCCTTGGTTTATGGATGCAATATATGAATATGGCAAACACAGAACAAACTCCACATTGAGAGGACAAACTCCACACACACACACACACACACACACCCATAGCTACATTCCAGGATCCATCAATACAACATTGTAGGAGAAAAATAACAGCAGTAAAACAAAAGACAACTCTTTAGTCCTTTTATGATACTCACTCACCTGTCAGGGACAGTCTTCCCATTCAAAAATGAACAGAAAATTTAATTCAGTAGCTTTTTTATTATTGTTTTAGAACTGTATTTTCTTGATATGTATAAAATATCAATAATATTTAATAATGAACAGAGGGAAACAAAACAATCCTGTGCTCAGAAAAAAAAAATCCCACTATCTTCAGTGGATCTGACCCGTATGTACATGTGTGAGACTGAAGCTATGGCTCTTAACAAGAATAAATGATTTTAATTCAAAGCAAAATGCATTGTTCTATTACTTTCATTTGCAGAAAAAAGGGACAGTTCTCTTTCCAGAGATAAGTTCCTTAAGAACAGCCTAAAACAGTTTTATGTTTTGCCTGTTTGATACAGAACAAATCACATACTGAATTGTCTTACTCTTGGCCAAAACACTTCTCAGCAACCTTTTTACACATTCTAAGGTTCAAAATATTGAATTATAATTTTAGATGAAATGGATATCTGTCTATAACTTCTTGCATCTATAAGCTGTCTGTACAGGCAGAAAAAATAATCACTCGCACCTTGTTTCCATAGCTGTAGGAACATATGATGTATGACTGGTTTCACAGAGGAAGTGCTTCTTTTAGACAATAAGATTCTTTAAAATTTGCTTTTTACTCTGCAGTTTTGGGAAACACTGGGCTTTTTACATGTGTGTCAGGATTGGGATGGAATCAGAAAGAGGTGGGCTAAACTGAAGGTACAGCAGATTCGTGGGTGGTTACTTAATCCAGTAAGTTTGGTGTGTGTTGCCACTTTTGTAATGGTTAGGGCTTCTGAAATGGGATGGGTACGAGGAGTGTATGAATGGATGGGAGGTGGTCAGATCATGGCAGGAAGGGTCCTAAAAGGATTTAAAGTTATGTCAACATGTTTTTATTTGTATGAGTGAGCAGTCACTCAATTACTTGCTAACTTGGGTGGATATCGACATGCATACAAACACTGAAATTTAAAACATGGACACAAGGTCACCTTGGTGCTTTTTCTGCCATTAACTTTGCCCACCTTCCAATTCCCCAAGGTTAGAAATTCTCTGCTTACCAGGAAATGTGTTACATTTTATTAAAATTTTAGTATAGTATTTTATAGTCAAGTGGTCAAAGGTTTCAGACTGAATTAGGTGGCCAACCATGAGATCAACAATAAAGGGGTAGCTCAATCTATCCCCTCACCATTGGTCTCTCGGTTGAGCTCAGTTGGAGAGGGAATGATGGCTTAAGAAGGAGAACAAGGTATTTTGTTTTTCTTCTTTTCTTGTGTGTGTATATGACATTTGAAGTTCTTGCTCATACTCATGATCACTAACTCCGGTAGAAAGGGGAAGAGGGGACTGGATGAAGGAGATATCCAATGAGAGTGCAAGGTGAGTGGTAAGACTAAAGGCTGTCTGTTGATAGGCTTGTGTATGCTGGGAAGAAGAAAAAGGTGCAGCCCTTTTGTAACCATTTGAATTTGAGCATGGGAAATGTGTGGCTATCAATACAATCAGAGTCCGGTTTATTTAGGGTAGGTGTGGCACTAACTGGGTGAATCCAGGGAAGAATATTGTGAATTGCAAATGAATTATTTTGCTGGTGTAGATAACTCCTGAGATATGGAAATACAGGAGGTGAAACTTTTCCTGGTACAGAATTAGACAGGAGAAGCTTTGCCTCTTTAATTTATGTCAGTCAGGCTGCTGTTAAAGACATGGGAACTAGGCCAGCAAAAATTGTGCCAGCCTTAGCAATGATAGCTCAGTAGTGAAGCATTTTTTTTTTCGTCTGAAAGGTCCTACATTTTATCAGCAGTTTATCTGGGAAGGAAAACATCTAATGAAACTCCAGAGATAGGTGTTGTAGACCACAGTAAGGATGTTCCAGTTGTCAAGAGCCAATTTTCTGCCCATGGGACCCACTGTAATCTTCACCTCCCTTGTCCAAAAAAAGAAACCCAAAAAAACAACAACCTAAAAATACCCTGAAGTCTATTACAAATTTAATAAAACCTCTAGGTGTTGTTGTTGCAGGGTAACAATATCAATTTAGTGGGAAGAGTGTCTTGTTTTATGAGAAGAGAACTGCTGCTCCTGGAAATATTCTTGGCAATTGGTCCCATTCCTGAACTTGTATGAAGTGTAAAATAAACAGGGGGAGGGGGGTTGCAATGTGCTCAGTGTACGCAGGAGCAGTGTAGTGTTTCCAAGAGCAGTGTTCCTGGCAGTAGGAATTAACCCCTTTCATCCAGTTTTTGGGATGTGTGGGTAAGTGGGCAAGGATTCTGGGAAGCAGCTAGAGATTGCAACAACACATGGGGTGAGACATGTATTGCATACCCCTCTTGTAGACAGTGCTGAGTTAGGCATATCTATATCAATGACTCAGGTTCTGATATTTTGTGAGAAGGATCACTTCTGTCCTGGATGTACAAGGAGTTAGCTTCAGTGCCTCTTGGTACTGTTGGATTGCAACTCCCTTCATCCTATACCTATACTATTCAAGACTGTTGGGAGTTGTACTTAAACAACAACTGGAGTGTCACACAATTCCCAGTACTTGTGTGCATGGTGCTAATGCAAATAGCCACTCTGTTCCGCTTTGTTCAGATATCTCCTGGGAATATTGCACATGTTCTAGACACTACATTTTAAACTGGAATAACATCCAGAAGATAGGAAATGGTTTGGAACTAAGTACAACAAGAGACAGTTTGGGTGGCTGGATATGTTTAGCTTTGGAGGCATCATGGCTGGGAGGTGATATCATAGCTATCTTTAATATTTGAAGAAATGTCATGTAAAAATGGAGAGAGCTTGTTTTCTGCTGCTCCAGAGATTAGAACATAAATTAATGGATTCAAATGACAAAAAAGAAGAGATTCTACATAAACATTGGGGAAAACCTGTTTACAGTAAGAGCTGTTCAACAATAGAACAGACTACTTTGGAGGGTGGTAGGCTCATTCTTTAAATATCTTTAAACAGAAACTGGGTGGTAAACTTTCAGAAATGTTTTGATTGTCTATTTCTGCATGGTAAAGAGGTGAGACTAGGCAGCCCTTGTAGCCCCCCCCCCCTTCTAATGCTGTGCTTCTGTCAAACGGACACAGATGTGTGAAAGACGCAAGCATTAATCCACCTCCCTTTTTGCTCTGATCATTTCAAATAAATATTGCTGAAGAGTTAAGGGGGTTTCTTTGGGCATCTTGTTAAAATTCCATCACCAAAGGAATGGAGGGAAGCTTGAGGTGAATTTTTTTTTGGCCTCTACTGGAGTCAAACAACTTTCTTCTCATTCCAGCTAATCATCCCTGCCAGACATGACTGATCCCTAGAGCTCATGAAAATACTTTTGAAGAGTAAAATCTTTGCCTTGGGAATTAATCAGACTGTACAGTGAGTGTCAGGTATTTTCAAAACAAATTTCCTTAGGGGCACATGGTAAATTAGGCTGTGAGAGACCGTATTCGGTTTCCTTTCCTTCTGTTTTTCTTGTTCCTCACCCGCCCCCTTCCTCCCCACTTCTCTTGGAAATACCACGCAGGCTATCAAAGCCAAAGGCATGTGAATACTCACACAAACACACATGTAGAAGGCCAAAGGAATTCATCTTCTTGCACTCCACTTTGAGAGAGGGGAATGTTCTCAGAAGGGGATAATAAGACTTGTCAGGGGTTGTTTTTTTAGGTGTCGGGTGTCATGCAAAAATTATGTGTTGAGCCTACAAACCACAAGGTTGTTCATAAGGAGGTGGTTTCATGAACCCCACTGTTTTCCTCAGGAAAAAAATCAAGAGGAATGTAGCTGCACTACACTCACCACAGTCCTGCAGTTACCATCAGAAGGAAGGGAGGCCCTAAATGAAATACAAAGCAGACCATAGCTGTGCTGGCCAAGAGATTCTAGCAGCTGTAGTCTCCCAAAATAACTTTTCCAAGCATTGGGCTCCCCTGACCTCAGTCATAGCCTCTATGCCCTTCTCAAAATATCCACTGAAAGAGATGGTACAAAAAGTAATAGACTCTCTGCAACAAAGTAAACAAATTTTTTGCCAACATAGTGGAAATTTTGTTACTTGACCTTTTTTCTCAGTCCCTGCAATAGCCCATATACAGTAGAGTCTCACTTATCCAACATAAACGGGCCGGCAGAATGTTGGATAAGCGAATATGTTGGATAATAAGGAGGCATTAAGGAAAAGCCTATTAAACATCAAATTAGGTTATGATCTTACAAATTAAGCACCAAAACATCATGTTATACAACAAATTAGACACAAAAAGTAGTTCAATACACAGTAATGCTGTGCACTAATTACTGTATTTACGAATTTAGCACCAAAATATCATGATTTATTGAAAACATTGACTACAAAAATGCGTTGGATAATCCAGAACGTTGGATAAGCGAGTGTTGGATGAGTGAGACTCTACTGTAGTTAGTTCTCTACCTGCAGCAGCCATCTCTCAAGACCAATTTAGACCTAATAAAGGTATCACTGCAGTGTGTATTTTGGATCTAATGTATCCTCTCTGCCCTTGTAATCGGAGCACTGCCTCATTTCCCTCAAGGGTGTTGATTTTACACTTCACTCAAGCTCATGTATGAGACCATGTGCCAAGAATGTTTGGGTGACAGCTGAAAATGTCCTTCTGATCCACAAGTAGATGGTAGGTGGATGGGAAAAATCCCAGCCTTTGTGAATGGTTTACTGTGATGTGTGTGTGTAAGACTGATTCTTCCAGCAACCACCAAGAGAATGTCTTCTGAAGAACATGTGGCCTAGATACCAAAACTGCCCAGCCAAAGGAATGCTATGCCCTCCAACTATCCTGATTTGGCAGCATGAGTCTTGGTTAATCCTCTGTTGTTCCACTTTTCAGCACTTTTAGAATCTTCCAGTTTTCTCTCCTTTTCCCTTTGTCCTTACTATATTTCAGTTGCTGCAAACTTAAGGTGCAATCAAGGATGCATCTACACTGCAGAAGTAAAACAGTTTGACCTCACTAACTGTTATGACTCAATGGATTAATAAGATTTGTAATTTGGTGAGGCACCAGAACTATTTGACATAGAAAGCTAAAGATTGTGTAAAACCACTGCCATGTTTCCATAGCATTAAACCATGGTAGTTAAACTAGTGTCAAACTGTATTAATTCTACATTTAGATGTACCCTGAACTTGTATTAACTCAGTGAAGGCGGAAGAGAGAGGAAAGGGACCGAGCCTTGCTCTTCCCTGGCAAAAGAAAATTGTTGCAGCCTCTCCTTAATAATTCTTGATTTTCTTTGGTCATATATATCTCAATTTATATTTGTAAAATGTCAAAAAGTATGAAATCAAGTGAACATTAGACAGACAACACCCTTCAATTTACTTTCCTACAGGTCCTAGTAGCATTCTCCGAGCCACTCCGAGCCTTGGGGGAGTGTTTTAAAGATTTTTTTTTTTTAAAAAGATATTTTAAAGATGTTTTAAATTATTAGATTTTAGCCTTTCTTGTAAGCCGCCCCGAGCCGTAGGGGAGTGACGGCATATAAGTTTAAATAATAAATAAATAAATAAATTCTCTGTCTCTTTTCCTAATATTGTCTATGCTGTGCATGCTGTGCATGCTTGGCCTGAAGTCACCAGAAATGTGCTGGATAATGCCAGCATAGCAACTACACAGCAAATAATTGTTGAGAAATTAATGTGGGAACATTTAGATTTATTCATGTAAACTCTCTGAAGTTTAAATCTTTTTAATGGCAAGTGATGAGGACCAAGTATGATATATTAGTTAAACGTATGGCTGACTGAGAAAGTGTAGGGGTGGATGATGTACTAAGGTCCCTCTGAACTGTGTGTTGGTTACTCCTGCTCCAAGACATGAAATAAAGGATTTCTAGTAGATGCATTTTTGCCTCTTTGAAGGTTTCTGTAATTCTCAATATAGAAACATTGTGTACATACACTGGTTTTGATATCTATAGGAGGCATCCCTGGAGGGGAACCTTTTAAGAAGTTTTTCAAGATAGGCTCTTGGATATGTTCACAATGATAGTGTAAGCAATGCATTGAGTTCCCATCCAAAACCACTGTGGTGGTGATGTGTTTTATATCTCGGGCCATTAACAGCCATCTCTAGATGCACCTGATGATTAATAGTGTGTAGTCTGGGGATGGGTACGAGGAGTGGGAGGAAGGCAGAGCAATTGTTTCCACTCACTGTCACATGTGGCCCTTCTCTGAGGCACAAGACGGAGCCTCAAAGCAGCATTTTCACAAGGGAAACAGCTAGTTTAGGCAAGCTTTAAACCAGGGTGTTTCCAGACAGAGGGTTGTTTGATTCTGCAGATGTCAGGCATGCTGAATCAGCATCCTTTGGCTAGTCGCATGATGCTTGGGAGAATACCCATGCTGCAAACTGAACACTATGAGCACAATGGGCTACCGCATCAATAGCAATGCAGCCTTTATCAATGATTCCAGTATTTACATTCTGAACATGTTAGTGTCTCTTCTAATGAGCAAGGTCACAGTGAGATGCTCCCATTTTCAAGCTTAGCTCTGAGACAGAGAAGTTATGCCCTGGCTACTGCTTAGGATGTGGAACTTGGAACTATCCAGTTTTTAAAACTACAGATCCCAAAATTACCCAGACAATATAACACTCTGCTGGATGGGAGCCACAAAAAAGTAACTTCTGACCGCTCTGATAGGATGTGTGTATACTTAAATCTTAATATTTTATATGCCTTTCCTGCATTAATGTTAGTATCAGTTTCTGCCTCAATAATTTTTATAGCACCCTAAAGACTAATACTGTAAATTTATCGTTATGGCATAAACTGTTGCAGACTGTCATGGACTATCCGTAATATATGCTGTAATCCCATTCACACATAAGTGCGAGCTGCCTCAACTGCATTCAGTTAAACTGATTTCTGGATACACATGTTTGGGACTGCACTGGAAATGCATCAATGCATTTACTCTGCTATTTTAACAATAGGAGCTGTGATGTGCATGAGTATGTGGCGGAGGGGTCCGGTCTGTGACTAACAACTCTTTGTCCATCAAACATCTCATCAAAACACATGTCCAAAAGCTTCTAAGTGCTCCAAGAAGCCTCCTTCTAATGTCAGTAGCAGCTTTTGGGAACCATATTGACAGAACAATGGGAAAAGAGGAAACCTTGGCTGAAACAAACAAGCAAACCTCTTAAGAATGATTCTAGATCAGACCAAAGACTTGTCTCAGGGATGGGCAAAGTTTGGTCCACTGGCCATATGGAGGCCCCTTGTCTCTTTTTTACAGCCTTTATGTCCTGAAAAAATATATTATTTTTACTGGTGCTGGAAGCTTTCTGTTAGTGATGATTTTGGATTCAAAGAGGCCCTCCGCATGTATAAAAAACTGGAAATAGATTTCATATCAATTCTGGTATTATTTCTGCCCAGTTTTCTGGGCATAGTGCAATTTATGGTTGATCCTGACACTGACAAATTGGCCCCTGGACACTCTGGAGTTTTCTATGTTTGACTTATCTGGGTAAGCATTCTGTTCCCTCAATGACCAATTCAACACACACACACAGTGAATCCACACTGAGAATTTCAGTGCAGTTACGTACTCCTGCATCCATATTTTAAGCAACTGGTGCTGGATTTGCACACTACAGCCTTTGATAATGAAATAATGCGTAAGTGCCATGAGTACTGGTCATTCACAACCTTATTTCTCACAAATATATCAACCCCCTTTCTAACCCACCCAAGAGGCCATCAGTAGGGAGGGGATTATACTGTAGAATGAATGCAGTTTGAGACCACTTCAACTGCTATGGCTCAATGCAGAGAAGTTATAGCTTTGCAAGGTCTTTAGCCTTCACTGCCAAAGAATGCAGATGCCTTATTAAACTACAAATTCCAAGGCTCCTTATGACTGAACCATGGCAGTTAAAGTGGGATCAAACTGCATTACCTCTAAAGCAGTGGTTCTCAACCTGTGGGTCCCCAGATGTTTTGGCCTTCAACTCCCAGAAATCCTAACAACTGGTAAACTGGCTGGGATTTCTGGGAGTTGTAGACCAAAATACCTGGGGACCCACAGGTTGAGAACCACTGCTCTACAGTGTAGAGCCAGTCTATGTCTTATATTAGCCTGTCCTACAGTTTGTATTGTGTGAGGAAGTATGTTTTATTTTCCCATTTTAAACCATGTCAGTTCTGGGTCTGATAATTTTCCTCAGGACCCACAGAAGTTACACTAAACTGAGATTTGAAACAGGATCTTTCCAGAGCATTCTCTTGATTAGTAATGTAGATTGGTTTCTCCTTTGGATGACTGTTTAATGTATTCCTTAATTGGGCCAAGTTGAGCTGTTGGCAAGCCAAGGTTTTGTTACACATCAGTGTATGAGAGCTGAATTGCATTTAACAACCTCTTCTGCACTGAGAGTTGTGGGTGTAAGAAGACATACCCTACCGGGAGTGCCCAATTAATGCTCTCAGTTGGCAGTGTTGACCTTTCTGCTAGCATGCTATGTCCACCCAACGTCCCATTGAGTCAGCTTTTGGCACAATACCCAAGTTACTCTAATTTTGGAGGTAAAATGTTTCAGGACCTTTACCTGACATGATAGGGAGAGGTTGCTGACAGAGGAAGCCAAGACACTCCCCAATTTGGTTTGTTTGTGTCTGAGAAAAAAACACTTAGTTTAGATGCGATCAATCACAACGAGAAAGGGCAAGTGTTTTTAGTGTATTTGGAAGAGCCCACAAAGTCTGAAAAGTTGTTACTTCCTCCATACCTGTAGTTTCTACGGGTAACTATAGTTTCCCATAATCTGATTGCATTGTTTGCAAGGAATGAAATGCAAAGCAGTGTTTACATATAATACTATATAATTATAGGGACATGTTAAGTCTTCCATTAAGGGGTACAGAGCTACTACACCTTTTTTCATAACTACAGTCAGACATTCAGCCAGTAATGCTTTTCTTGGTTACTGTAACAACTGGAGTTGATGTTGTTGAATATACAACTGCTGTTAGAGATACAAGAACTCTTCCAAGTAGGAGAGAGAGAAATCCTAAAGTTACAGGAGAGTTTATTTCATGAACTACTAATAAGTTTCCATGGACTACTAGACAGAGTAGACCAAGGAATCTGGGTTATGGAGACCAATAGTATGTAAGGTGCAATTAAATGAATGTGTTGGCATTTTTAGAAAATGTACTTGGGTGGCTTGACTAATATTACTACTTATTCTGCAACTGACATCATAGTCTTTTCCAAATTGCTTCTCTCCGAGGCATGTTGTAATATTGGGATGACACCAACAAGGTGGAGTGCTATGAATAAGAAACATTGCATGATAATACCTGAGTCATACTAATTGAAGCGTTCTCTGTGTGAGAGACTAAAACACCATGCACCCTGGAGGCCGCTGAGACTGATACCTATCTTCTCTTTAATATTTTTAGAGCACACCCCTTCCTGAAGTCAACTACATGCCTGCTCAGAAGACTTGTTCTGAGATTTCATGTTTTTTGCTGATCCATGCTCTAACTATGTCAGCTTTACACATTGAATTTGTATGAGTTTCAATCAGTTTTTTTTTTTGCTCTGGTATAAATAGTAAGCATACCAGTAGGATAATAAATCACTGCTGCTTAGAAGTCAGGAACATAAGGGATATAATTTCTGCATTTTACATACAGGATAACTCTGCATGTGGGGTAGCCAAATAGGACACATTTATTAGTTATGAAGAAGAAGACATCTCAGAAGGTGTAGCTTAATTACAAGCTGCATTCATTGAAATTTCCATCTTGCATGCAGCTATTAAGGCAAAGCAGCCTTGCCCTCTTTTGCATCTGCTCAAGCTAACTTCACAAGAAAAGAATAGGCTTGCACGAGGTCATTGGGTAACTTGGGCCACTCAACATGTGGTTTGTGGTTGCCCATGTCACCTCCAATGGAATGTTAATCTTGTGTCTTAATTTGCTACCTGTCAGGACTTGTTTGTAATGAAATGACTGTGCAACACAATCAGGTAATGTGGGAAAATCCAGTACTCACCGGGCCTCACTTTTTATGTTTGCAGAGGTGTGACTCTGGGAAATAATACTTGTGGACATGTCAGGACGGTTCTTCCAGGGCATTTACATGGTCATTTAGGCAATAGGCCACCTTGAAGTGGCATTGGTTGGGGTATCTTCAGAAATGGAAAATGCTTTTAAGGTGCCCCAATGTTCAAAAAGATGAAAGGAAATTCTGGCTCTGTGGATTATGTGCTCAACCTTTCATAACATAAGGCCCATTAATCATTCTGTAAAAACAAAATCGGGTCATGATCCTTTTCATTTTTGGCAGATGGGCACTCTGCTAACAATGTTATGCCAACTTGCCCAGCATCTACCTCAACCCAGAGATCAGTTTCATCAAGAGATACCTGACTTTGTTCAGTCCTCAGAGAGGAGGTGCTTTGGTAGGCCTTTTCAACAAGTGATATCCTAAGTCACACTTCCCATAGTGCTTTAGGTCCAATGAGTTAACAGCAATTTAACAATAAAATAACTAAATAACTTAATTAATAAATAAAGATGATTTTATTTTTGTACTCCACCTCCATCTCCCCAAAGGGACTCGGGGCGGCTAACATGGGGCCAAGCACAGGTAATTACAAATAAAGCAGCTTTCAAACTAGCTTGTTTCGCTCAGGAAGCACATGCTGTGTGGTTGCCTCTCCATGGGGTGATGGCATACAGGTGCAGTGGGTGTGCACACCCATCAAGGTTTGTCATGCAAGCTCTGCCTTTGCTTTCACAGGAAAAATTTTTGACTCTCTCCCTTCATGACCAACAGTGATGACAAGTCACCCATCAGAGATATTTGGATGTTGGCCTTGGATCTCACCATGACACAAATTAAATAAGGATGTTTATATGTTCAATCATTATATTAATCACTTACAGTAAGGACATGAAACATTTGGGAGTAAACAGACACATGCATTAATAGCAGGAAACTGTAATACAGCTTGCTGTTGCTATCGGGGATAAATGATATTGCTACAGTAACTGCAAAACACAGCAAATATAAATTGAATTGGGATTGAGTTACTGGTGTTTTTTTTCTATGACGAGAATACATGTTTTCCACCTTGACTATTTCTGTCTCTCGCCAGTGTCACGCTTATGCCAATACATATGCCAGGAAGCCACTGCAATGGATGAAAGAGACTCAAGGAACTAGAAACACAACGAGCTCAAAAGAAAGGACAAATACTAGAGATGAATACTAAATACATCCTTTCATCTTTTTACACCATAGACGTCTTACTCTAGCTGCATAGTGTTAGTCAATGGCATGGATCTTACATTTTGCTTTTCGATGTAGTTATGATTATTATGTGTTTGTGTGTTTGTTTGTGTGTGTATGCAGCTTTGGGTTCTGAATGGCTCACTGCACTTCTGAGCTGATGAAACATTGCTTCCTTGAAGAGTCTGTCTGGCATTTGGTATCAAAGGTAGAAAGTCTAATGGGGGAAAATGCTACATTTTGGCAGACTTCCCTTATTCTTAACGTGCTTCCAAAGCATGCCAGAATGGTTATAGTATGATAAACATCTGGATCAAATTAAATAAGAAATGCTCAATATGTCTGTTTCTGCAAGGTTTCAGAGTCTAAAAAGGACAGCTATGTGTTTGCACAGGAATAAAAATAATGTGAATGCAGCATGTGTAATTCAGAGGAAAGGCAGATAGCTAGTGACTCATTTATATAACTCTCGATAAGCCACTGATTCCCAAATGGTGACTGGAGAGCAACAAATGGAATGTAGGGCAGAGTCTTGTTCTTTAATTAACAGGCTATTGTAAGCTCTAACAACTGGACCAAGAGGGCAGATGGCAGCTATAGTATTTTGCCATTTGATTAAAGTTTGACGAGCTGGTAACTACCATAAGTAATACTTATGAACATGGCCATACAGCCCGGAAAATATACAACAACCCTACCATAAGTAAATTTGAGGAATTACTATTCTCCACTAGGTGACTGCAAATATTTTTGTTTTTCTTTTAAATTAAATTTGAATGGACAGCATTGCACTCTGTGACCGTTGTCACATGTTTTTGATACCACTCCACTGATTTGCTTTGAAAAATTAAAGGGCAGAGATCCTGACTTGTTGCAGTGCAAGCTTTCCTTTGTGTCTAAGGTCCCTTCTACACTGTCCTATAATCCAGATCAAAGCAAATAATCCACATTATCTCTTTTGAACTGGATTATATGAGTCTACACTGCCATATAATCCAGTTCAAAGCAGATAATCTAGATGTTCTATGGCACTGTAGATGGGGCCAAAGAGAGAGTTTAAAAGATAAAACAATGGAGCAGCAACTCCACACATACCGTAGAACATTTCCCCAAAAGCAGGAATGGACAACACTGAAGCTGTTGCATCAACACCCCATGAAGCAACAACCCCATAACATGGAACAAAGTAATTTTCCATGATATCTTTTCTCTTCCAGTCCAGATTTTAATCACCTAACTCCACAGGCATTCTAGTATGTACTGGCTTCCATAAAGCTTAATTAATGTTTATCAGTCTGAGGTTAAAACACCCATGTGATTACATTAGAAACCCACTTTCTCGTGCTTTAATACTAAGCAAATATTTCCCCAATATCATGCTGAGCATATTCTGCTCTTTCTGTACCATCTAACACAAACACCCCATTCTTCCTGGCTGAGGGTCTGCTGAAGTCAATGGACTGCCTTCATTTTGGGGGACGGTGGCATTTTCAGCTTTTGTATATGTGTGGATTTTTGGAGTCCATGCATGCCTGTGCAGAGATCCCAGTATCATTTCCCTTGTAGCACAAGACCCTTTTCTCACTGCATTTTGCAGCCGCGTTGGGTGTTTCAGGCATAGCTGTTTCCCTCCCTGCCTGCCTCCCTTCCCTTTTGCCTTTCTTGTGAAAAAGAACACTACAGAATATTGATTGCAGCAGAGAGAGAAGGGCTGTGGTTGATAGCTAAGCACTAACCCAGATAGGGCTCAGCATTACATCAGACATCAGGCGAGAGAGTCTGGCAGCAGGCCAGCCTGTAAAAATGGAATGCATTTGCGTCACTGTTCCCTTGGTAATGCTTCTTGGAGCCTTGTCAGCTGTCCCCTGAGGTTGTTTCCTTAATATGTCAACAGACATTCCTAAATCTTTAATGCTGAATAGCTCTTTTCCTCCTCCCAGAACAGTTAGGTGGCTGGGTTTGCAGTGTGTTCCACAGACACAAGTCCAGTTTAAAAACACAGAAAGTCTGAAAGGCGTTTTGGTGTGTAACAATTGCTCACATTTGGGCTGCGAGACAGCAAATGCTCGCTGTAAACTGGGAGGGGAAAGGCAAGGCATCTCAAAGAAACAATCCTCTCTTCTGCTTTTTCTCACAACATTAGATTTTGAAGAATGGAAATAATGTTTATTGAATATTTCTTAGGATTTCAGCTGCACTTTTTGACCAGAAATGCAAGTTAAATCTGATAACCTTAAAAAAATAGAGCTTTTTTCTAAAATTGTGACCACAGTGACCTCTAGCTTCCACAATGAGATATTAAGGATAGTTTGGTGTCATATCTCAGCAGGTTCTTTACAAAAGCATTCTTTTGCTTTGCAGTATAATGAATAATGCTCTCTCCCTCTTGCATACTTCCCTTGTAGATGCATACTAATGCCTATTTCATTAAGAGCATATAAACATGAGAATAATATTACAGGACATTCTGAGCCAAACAATGAAAGACAGAAACATTCCGTATATACTTGAGCATAAGCCATGCTTTTCAGCCCTTTTTTAGGGCTGAAAAAGCCCCCCTCGGCTTCTACTCAAGTGAGGGTCCTGGTTGGCTTATATTTGAGTCGGCTTATACTAGTGTATATAGGTAATCAGAGTTGGACAGTTTTATCTCATTACAGTCTTATTTTTTATCTTAAATTAGAGTTTTATGTAAACATTCAAAAACATTTAACCTACTGAGGCCTCAATTAATGTAATTTTATTGGTATCTATTTTTATTTTACTTTTGAAATTTACTTGTAGTTGCTGCATTTCCTACCTTCATCTTATACTCGAGTCAACAAGTTTTCCCAGGTTTTATGGCAAAATTAGTTGCCTCAGCTTAAATTCAGGTCGGCTTATACCTGAGTATATATGGCAAGTAACTCAGCATATACATGTTTTGTGCATCAGGCTGTTTACATTCTTGTCAGATTGGTAAGCGTATATTTCAGCCTTCTAGTGTTTCAGCCTCTGTTTGCATTTGTTCCTCAGAAGGCGGAACCTCCCTATGCTGTCTGGCTCCACAAAAAGAATTATTATTATTTTGCATCCAAATGCCACCTAAACTTTCCAGAGGGGCATTTTTCCACATATTTCTTCTTCCATGGGCCATTTGAGATGCAAGAGGCATGGCTTTTTTTTTCTTTTTTTTTTGCAACAAAGACTTATACAAAATTTACTTCCATTTCACTTTCAATTTTCACTTTGCAGGAACCACAAAGGACAACTGGGGGTTATATGTTGCCCATTCCTGATCTAGACAGAGCTTTACCGAGTTACCTTTAGTGATTTGGGGATCCTTGTATTCCAAAGAAGTCATATTTCCATGCTCAGCCTTTGAAATGAAACAATCAAAATGTTTAACTGAAAGGGAAGAGGTAGAGAATCTTTCATTAGACTCTTTCTGCTTATGCCTTGATATAAGAAATGTGTGTTTGGAGTAAAATTATTTAAACTTATTCACTGTATATAGAAGTGGTGTCAGCTGCATTCATCACAGCACTTCCATTGTTCTAGCTCCAGGATTTCAGGGCAAGCATTGCTGTACAAACATAAGAAAAAGAGACAGAAAACCTCTTGATGCACTTGAGATAGCCTTGGTGCTGGAGAACAGTCTGTCTCCCCTGGAAACAAAACAAACAGGAGACACAAGTTCCAGTGTCAGGAATGCAAGGTAGCATGAAACCAAAAATAAAATAAAATTGATCAGAACATGGAAAAGGGAGGTTTATTTTTTGCTTTGTTTCATTTTCTTGTTTTGTTTTGGTCTACAACCCCCAAACTCTCCTAGCCTGCATGCATGTGCAGACTGAGAAAAGCTGGAAGTTGTGAAATTATTATTATTGCAAGAAAATAGGGGTTAGAGCAGAGATATCACACTGGCAACAAAGGTCCGCATAGTTAAAACAATAGTATTCCCCATAGTAACCCATGGATGTGAGAGCTGGACCATAAGGAAGGCAGAGCGAAGGAATAATAGATGTTTTTGAACTTTGGTGTTGGAGGAAAATCCTGAGAGTTCCTTGGGCTGCCAGAAGATCCACCCAGTCCAATTATTTCCTCCAGGAAATAATGCCCAGCTTCTCACTGGAGGGAAGGATATTAGAGGCAAAAATGAAGAATTTTGGCCACATCACGAGAAGACAGGAAAGCTTGGAAAAGATCACGATGCTGGGGAAAATGGAAGGAAAAAGGAAGAGGGGCCAACCAAGATGGGTGGATGGTATCCTTGAACTCACTGGCCTGACCTTGAAGGAACTGGGGACAGTGACAGCCGACAGGAAGCTCTGGCGTGGACTGGATGACTGAATGAATAAACAACAACAACAGGGGTTAGTTTGCTGAAAGAATTAAAAACAAATCAGGGTTCTGCCTGTAACCCAAATGTGTGCCAGATATAGAGGCACCTATTGCAATCAATGATGCTTTTACTACTGAACATATGAATACATTATGTTTTAAATGTTATAATGTATTTTAATGATGTATTTTTATAGTTTTAATTGATGATATGTACTGTTTTTGTTTTATTATTATGTTCTTGGCATTAAATGTCTTTTTGCCTTTCCCTGCCAAAGTGGTACCTATTTATCTACTCACATTTGCATGTTTTCAAACTGCTAGGTCGGCTAGTGCTAGGGTTAACAGTGGGAGCTCACACCATCCTGCAGATTCAAACTGCCAACCTTCAGGTTAGCAGTTCAGCAGCACATTGGTATGTCTTTATATCAAATATTAGTTTTTCCACCACAGGACTGTGATCATGTATGATCTAGTATCTGGTCTAACAACTACCATAATTTTATAGTATAGACATGTACAAGCAATTTTTCAAAATATGCCAAACTGTAATGTGATATGAAATGAACACTACTATAATTGATTACATACATTTATAAGTGAAGGAAATATTTGATTTCAGTCAGAAAAAAATAAAAGTAATAAGTTGATTTGTTTTTTAGTTCATGCTCATGAACTCCCTGAAACCTTTCCATGGACCCCTGGTTAAGAACCCCTGGTCTAGTGTGACTGGTAGTGGCATGCTGGGATTTGAGGCAACCATTGTTGGCATCTCTTCTTCCCTATTTAACTTTCATGAAGGTGCAGAGGTGGCATTCTGGGGTCTTCCTCATGCAAAGCATGCACTGCATCCACGACCTCTGAGCAGGGGAACTGGAACTGCTTTTAAGGTGGGAGAAAGGGCTTAACATTGGCAGGCAGGTTGTTATTAATTTTGTCTACTTGCAAGTATCTGGTGTGAAAGGGCATGTTACTTCTCCATCAGTTATCATTCTTAAATATCAAAATTCTGGCAACCACATGTACTTCGACATTTCCTCAATGTGTTTGGTTTAGCTTGATTTCAAATAACGAGCCATAGCATGGATTGCAGGAAGCCTGATTCCTGGGGGAGCTCAACCACAATATATGCAATACATGATTTATCATTTATTACACTTTTAATAGAGAATACCTGGGGAGGTTCATCTTAAAAGGGTCTTGCCAGAAAATGGGGAAGGGAGGGGGAGCCCAGCTAGTCTAGTCTTATAGGGGGTCCTATTCTCCCTTGATCTGGGTTGCATGGAGGGGTTTGTTGCTTATGGCAGTCATTTAATCACATTTATAAGCAAGACTACAATAAATGACTGATTTAAATGAATTATGTCTTCTCCTTGTATTTTATTATGTAGGGATTCACTTTAAATTGTATAACCACTTGTTTGTTGTGTGTTTTCCTCTTGCTCTGGGGCCCCATCTACACTGTCACATAAGGCAGTCTCAAACTGCAAAAGTGTAGATTCATGTAATGCAGTTTAACTGCGTTATATGAGTCTACAGCGACTACTATATATTGCAGTGTCAAATTGCACTATATGGCATTGTAGATGGGGCCTTAGATCTCCTCAACTCAAAAAGCACTAACATCACTTTCTGGATCTTGCATCCACTCTCTCCCTTTAATGTCTGAATCCAGGAGTGATTTCATATTAAACAATTTTAACACACTGCTTTGACTTCAGTTGCTGTGGAACTACAACTCCCAGGGAGAGGATTCTAAATGCCCTTCCTTAAACTGCAAATCCTAGGATTCCAACAGTTGCGAAAGCACTATTTTCTTGGTTCCCTCTACTAAAGTGAAAAGTATGGTTACAATCTTCTTCTTTTTTTTGCAAGTTTTGTATTGAGTTCCCTAAAGAAGATAGCATCAGTTTAGAAATTGCTATAGAATCCTCAGGGCCATATAACCCAGAATATCAAGGCAGAATAACCCACAATATCTGCTTTGAACTGGGTTATATGAGTCCATATGGCCACATATCCCAGTTCAAAGCAGAAAATGTGGGACTTTATTCAGCTGTGTGGAAGGGGCCTCTGGGAACTGAGACTTTCTCTGTGTGTGTTTAGTTCCTTCCTCATGCTGGTTACAATCCGGTGCAACATCTTTTCTGAACAATAGCTAGATCTGAATACTGATAGCCTAGAGAACGTTGAATAAAAACTGTTTGTTGGAAACTTGATTTTCAGAGGGCAAAATCTTGGCATCTGCTCTAACAAGAAGGGGAAAAGAAAGAAGATGGATAACCTAGGCTTAAAAATATAAACACTGCTTCCCTTAAGTGCAGTAGAGACCATCTATTATGTGTCTGTATGTATGAGAAAGAGATAGATAGACACACACACACATAGACTGTTTGGATATGAAGTAACTTCTCTGATATTCTGTGTTGCCTGAGAGATTAGTGCAGGAGGCCTTTGTGTCTTCATTTATTAACCAGTCTTTTTCAACCTAAAGTAATTGTTGGGAAGGTTAAGGGTTGGTTGATTCGGGGTTATGCTTGTCTTCATCCATAACAAACTCATTTTCATTAAACTCTGGTTTGGAATCAACAGCCTCACTGTATTTTACTATTGCACAAGAAGAAGGGAACCTCCAATCTATGGGTTTCATTCAGTCCAGAGGAGATTTCCTCTCTAACTCCACAGAGGATATATTCTGCCCTCATCATAGAGAAAAAAAAAACATTCAAAACCTGGAAAAGGCATGCAGTGTAATGACCTCTAGTTTACAAACTGCCCAGTTTTTGTGTGAATCAGGAGCTCTGGTTTGTAAACTGACATGGATTTCAACAGATCAGTAGCTCTGATCTGCAGATGCCGGAGTTCAATTTTTGTAGAGTGGCAAGATTAATTCAGTTTAGGTAAAACTGAAACAGGAATATGGATGTTAAAATATACCATTAAATACGGCACTCTTTATGCCTGAGAAAATAGTTTGATTTTAAAAAGCAATTTTTTGGTTCACACAATTAATTTTGGATTGATATTTTAAGCAATAGCTTTCTTGTACAACACAATGATAAAGGAATAGGATTGCGATTGTGGTGATGTGCCTTCAGGTCAATTGCAAGGACTGATGACTGTAAGGAAACCTCTCATGGAGTTTTCTTCGCAAGAGTTGTTCAGGGAGGGTTTGCCTTTGCTTTCCTCTGTGGCTGAGAGAGTGTGACTTGCTTAAGGTCTCCCGATGAGTTTTCAGGGTCATGCAGGGGTTCAAACCCTGATCTCCAGTGTCTTAGTCCAATGCTCCATCCACTACACCACATAGGCTCTAAGGAATAGGTGCTGAGATTACAACTAATTCTTGCTGGAAAGAACAGTACTAATAGGGTTCAATTAAGGTAATATGTCACTGGAATAATTTTTGTTTCAAGCATTTTCAGCTTTCATCATGTCTTGGATAAATTAGAATGAGCTGAGAATATTTTTTAAAAAAAACCTCTGGATGATTTTTTCCTGAACCATCCGTATTCATTGCTACCTTTATGGCAATTTACTCCCCAAATATGTAATTCCTTCTGTTTGTTCTAAAAATTGTGACCGTTTCTTAGGTGAGGAGATGGATAGAATGATCCTGGCACCTATTCTTCCTCCTTATCTTTCCCACTAATGTGAGAGATTGTGGTGCATTCAAGAATTTGGATTGTGCATGCTGACGTGTACAATTCAAATGATAAAACCAAGAGCAGATTTTATATTGGAACCAATGTTGTCCTGAAACCTATTTTTGCATATATATTATACAGAACATGGTTTTCTCTTGATCTCAGCACCTGTGCTTTGTTGTACAGAAAGTCAAATAGATGTTATTGAAAAAGTAAAGACTTGAGAACATTTCCATTCACCTGCAATAAAATATTCAAACAAAGCAGTGTATGATTCAGATAAATTGCACCTTTGTAGAACACGGAATTTATCCTTGTGTTTAACCAGCGTTAGGGAAATGTTAACCGAGTTTGGTAAGTGCTCTTTCATGTACTCGGTGACTTGGAAAGCTGAATCTTGACTTTATTAGCATACTTATTGAAATAAACATACTTACCTGTTTCCTGATTTAGAGTTCTTCACTGAATACCCCAAAACAGCCCACTAAGGCCTTTGGATATACAGTAGAGTCTCACTTATCCAACACTCGCTTATCCAACGTTCTGGATTATCCAACGCATTTTTGTAGCCAATGTTTTCAATAAATCATGATATTTTGGTGCTAAATTCGTAAATACAGTAATTACTACGTAGCATTACTGTGTATTGAATTACTTTTTATGTCAAATCTGTTGTATAACATGATGTTTTGGTGCTTAATTTGTAAAATCATAACCTAATTTAATGTTTAATAGGCTTTTCCTTAATCTCTCCTTATTATCCAACATATTCGCTTATCCAACGTTCTGCTGGCCCGTTTACGTTGGATAAGTGAGACTCTACTGTACCACTCAATTAGCTGTGAGCAGTGAGACGGCAGGATCCCTAAAACCAAATACCATTAATTTCCATCTTTGTGGAAAGCAGGTTCTGGATTCAATCTAGTGACCTGTCCATATGATAGCTTTTAATGTTCTTGGTGGAGTCCCTGATGGCACAGTGGGTTAAACCCTTGTGCCAGCAAGACTGATGACTTGAAGGTTGGGTTGCTGACCTGAAGGTTGCCAGTTCGAATCCAACTCGGGAAGAGCGCGAATTAGCTCCCTCTATCAGCTTTAGCTCCATGCGGGGACATGAGAGAACCATCCCACAAGGATGGTAAAAACATCAAAACATCCGGACGTCCCCTGGGTAATGTCTTTGCAAACGGCCAATTCTATCACACCAGAAGCAACTTGCAGTTTCTCAAGTAGCTCCTGCCATGGAAAAAAGTTCTTGGTTTGCCTTCTGCTTTTTAACCCAATGGTTCCCAACCTTTGGTCCTCCAGGTGTTTTGGACTTCAGTTTCTACAACTCCTAACAGTTGGCAAGATGGCTGGGATTTTTGGGAGTTGAAGTCCAAAATATCTGGAGGACTAAGGGTTGGAAACCAATGTTTTAACCCAATCAACCCCACTGCCCCAGTCTCATTACAGTGCCAATAATCCTCCACATAGATGCAAGAGATTATAGGACTTGTGTCTTGCATATCTGGAGGGAAATTTCTATTTAATCCATAAGTTAGGGTACACTAGTTTGGGAAATATCAACAGAAGGACTTGGGTGATGAATATGTATTTCTGTTTTAAGTGAGATGCCATGTTTTCAAAGAAGCACACACACTGCTGGGTTCTCCACCCTCCTCCACTGCTGCTTATCAGTTGTACAGACTGGTGCAAATCCAGTTTGGGGGGAAACACACTCTGCTTTGCCTGGATTAGAATGTGCTGAATCATGGCATCTGGTCCCCTACATTTAAGCCACGTGGAATGCCTTCTCTTCCCAACCTCTCAGCTTTAAAACCTAGTAATTAGTAGCTCTTGTTTCATCTTCCTGACTGGTTACAACCTGCTGTGGTATCAGGCACAGACTTTGACAAACAACAAAACAGCTAGCTCAAATTCCACACTGGAGTGCATGCACCTCAGTCTGGTGGAGTGCATGCACCTCAGTCTGGATTGGGCTTCCCTCTACAGAGTAGTAAAACCTGTCCTCTTTACTTTGCTAATGTCTGCATGATATAAATGTATATTTGAACTACGTGATAAAGGAATTGATTTTACTGAATTAGTGGATAACATTTATGTGAAATGTATGTCTTTAATCATTCTCAAGACACTCTCCAGATCTATTGATTAATCATCTGTTAGCCATGGTTGCTAGAGGCTATAGAAGTTTCAAATCCATGCATGGTAGAGGGTAATAAGTTAGGAAAGACCAAATTATAAAACCTAACTAAACATCACTGAATCAACTGCTGAATAGTAAAGTAACACTTCTAGAATCCCATTGATTCAATGGATGTATTTTAGTTGAGGCTAGCAATTGGATTTAGGCCTCAGTATGTACATAAATAGAAACACAGTACAACAGAAGTTAATGGATCCAATAAATAGATCAGGTGAAAAAGATCACAGAATGACATTTGCCTTCAAACCTCCAACATATAGAGGGCTGGCTTGGATTGTGACAGTTTTGCAGAGATTAATAAAAGAAGCCAATGTAACTGAGCCACATCCAAAAAACATTTAGGAAGTTGGTTCAAAGGGATTCACCATAATTTGTGTTAGCTTTTCTCAGGGCTGGCTCTCCCATTACATTTTGTAATCACATTTGAGGTGGGGATTTAAAAAAAAATAGCTTAGCTATAATAGGTACTATGTGTACGAGTAAGGACACCATTTGTTATTTTTCCTAGGTCCACAAAATATAGTGGGCCAACCCTAGTTTTACATTCAAACTGTATGTTCTAAAGAACCAACACACGGAAACAGTCATGTATTTTCCCCCACTTATTAGATTTTGAAGCAATTGTTTGGTTTTCTTGGAGGTTTGCCAATTTCTTTAGGACTTTTAACACACAATGCAACACCTACTATTAATGACTGTTAGCCTCCTATAGTAAAGAGAAAAGTGTTTAGGCAGGCATAATAAGCAGGTTTAATAAGCAGGTTTAATAAGCAGGCAGTGGCATGAACAGCTAGAACACTGCTAACAGGATGTGTTGCAGATGATAGAGCTTTGATACTTTTTATCTATTGTCCAGAATAGGAGACAAGTATCTAATTTCCCCATTCAAGAGATATAAAAATCCTTTCCTCTTTTGAAGATGCTCAGTGTAAAGGAATGGCCTTCCTTACCTATGGAAGTGACAGTGAATCGGCTCTCCACTTAAAAAGTTTGAGGACCCCCTGCTCTAGAGGATAGAGTGCTTAAGTTTAGTGCCTCTAGAAAGGAGGACTGTGAGGTTTTAAAAAGCCTGTTTTGTTCTTTTGTGAGGGAACATAGTTTCTGAAGAAGTCAGGTTGAAGTACCATTTTATTTTAAGTAACCAGTCTGTTTTGTTCTGTAACCAGTGTGCAACCTTTTTGTTCAAGTGCAAATAAACTTCTCAGTTCAGTTTTTCTTCACCTCAAGTTTTCGTGTGCCTTTCTGTTCATCATAATAAAGAGGTGGCCTGTCTATTAACCATCGCTCCGTAAGTCAGAGTTTCCCTCCATTTCTTTCTGTATCTCTGTATGTTGGCTCTGGTGAGTGGTGGCACATATTTGTTATAATTGGTGGCAGCAAAGGTACATATAATAAAACTGGTGGCAGCAAATGGCCTTGCCTGCCAGACTCAGCCTAGAATTCACTCAGCTTTTGATTTTAGAGAGCAATTAAATGCTGATTATTATTCACCACTATAATAGGCCATTGAATCAATGAGAACCTAATAAGTCAATATTTTCTCTCTAAGTTCTCGTGAAGCAATGGGTCTAATCTTGTTGGGAACATCTATTGGATGCAGGCCAACCTATAAAAGTGTTGATTTACAAGGCTTCCAGTGAGTGACTGAGTCTATGCTTGTTGTGACGATTGCAGTCCTGGAAAAATGCACCGCACACAGATACAATTGAACTGTAGTTTTCAGTACTCATCACCACTGGCTGTAGCTGGCTAGAGTTGACAAGGTTTGCAGTCCAACAGCATCTGGAGGGCCACGTTTTGTTTACTGTTAAACTACTGAATTTATACCATACGCACAAATACTGTGTGAGAGAATAGAACACAAAGATTTAGAATAGTGTTTTTACAATGTGCCGGTTAAAATTGAAACATTAGTTTCTTAGGATATTATTAAGGATGTGTTTTCCCCAATAAGGTAGTGGTTCCTAACCTTGTGTCCTCCAGGTATTTTGAACTTCAACTCCCAGAAATGCCAGCAATCTAACAAGCTGTTAGTAATGGTGGGAGCTAAAGTCCAAAACACCTGGAGGACTAAAGGTTGGGAACCACTGCCCTCGGAGAATATTTTAGAGACATCACGAACGGCAGCCAGGCTTATAACTGGAGCGGCATACAGGGAGCACACCACTCCTCTGTTGCGTCAGCTCCACTGGCTGCCAATATGCTACCGAGCCCAATTCAAAGTGCTGGTTTTGGCCTACAAAGCCCTAAACGGTTCTGGTCCAACTTACCTATCCGAACGTATCTCCTCCTATGAGCCCATGAGAACTTTAAGATCGTCTGGGGAGGCCCTGCTCTCGGTCCCACCTGCCTCACAAGTGTGGCTGGTGGGAACGAGGGACAGGGCCTTCTCGGTGGTGGCTCCTCGGCTGTGGAACTCCCTCCCCAGTGACATCCGGCAGGCTCCATCCCTTCTGAGTTTCAGAAAAAAGGTAAAGACCTGGCTTTGCGAACAAGCGTTTAATGAATGAATTATGATGGCTTTAACTCGGTCCGGACTAAGGTTTACGTGCAAGGTTTATGTGGACGAATGGATTAAGTATTTTATTATACTGTTTTAAATGTATTTATGGGATTGTTTTAAATTGATTGTTTTAATTGCTATGTTTTATTTTTCTACTGTATTGTGAGCCGCCCTGAGTCCCTTCGGGTGAGAAGGGCGGCATATAAATGATGGAAATAAATAAATAAATAAAATCACCTCTATTTTTATATATACAGATTGAACATTCCTTACCTGAATTCCAAAATAGTTCATATGGGTGGCTGAGACAGTGACACTTTTGCTTTCTGCTGGTTTAGTGTATTTAATGTACATAAGCCTTGTTTCAATGCTATCATCTATCTATCTATCTATCTATCTATCTATCTATCTATCTATCTATCTATCTATCTAATATTGTGTAAATTTACTCACAGCCTGTGTTTAGAATGTATATATGAAACATATGTGCATTTTGCATTTAAACTTGGATCCCATCTCCAAAATATCTCATTATGTACGTAAATGCAAATAGAGGTATTTCTAAATAAATAATAATAATAATCTGAAATTCAAAACACTTTCGTCCTAAGTATTTGGGATGTGAGCAAAGGCAACTGTGTGTGTAGCTTGGGGAAAGGAAGAGGAGAAGGAGGTGGAAAATCCCCATCTCTCCAGACTTATAAAAAAAGAGGAGTAACATTACATATTGCTTGAACTTTCTGATACGGTAGTATATTTTGATCAAAAATATTGTACGATAATGTAATAAAATGTTTAATTATTATAAATATTTTAGATATATTTTCAAAATATTGATGTATCTGTACCCTGTTCAATGTCTAAAAGTTCAGGGGATTCTACAATAACAATTGTTTCCCCCCTCTATTGATTTCAATTTTAAAAAAATAAAATAAGGTCACAGCATTGAGCTTCTTTCATTCATTATGGCTTCCTTCTACCACCTGCTGGATTTAGAGGTAACTGCAGCAGAAGACAACATTGTCAAATTTCTATCCAAAATCTTTCATTCCTTAAATCCATTTTGTTTCCTTCAAAAATGTTCCTAAGTGGGAATAGTCAAGATGTAGCATTAGATATTTTACTGCCTGATAAGTCCAAGAAAGTTGCCAAAGCTGAAAGCAATCCCTAGACATATTTTACAGATGCACAAGGCTTAGTTTGATCATCCAATAAAAAGTGAAATACTGAGTAATGGTTGATGGTTTTTATGTCAGCAGGGCTCCAGGTTTTTGGCTGAATATTAAGGTGCTATCCGTGGTACTAACCGTATTCACACAAGCTCGATCTACACTGCCAAATAATGCAGTCTCAGAATACAGTTTAATAATACAGTAAGGAGTCCCCAGTGGTGCAGTGGATAAAATCCTTGTGCTGGCAGGACTGTTGACCTGAAGGCTGGATTGCTGACCTGAAGGTTGCCAGTTTGAATCCAAGCAGATGAGCTCCTTCTGTCAGCTCTAGCTCCCCTCATGGGGATATGAGAGAAGCCCCCCACAAGGATGGTAAAACATCAAAACATCTGAGTGTCCCCTGGGCAACATCTGTGCAGACGGTCAATTATCTCACACCAGAAGCGACTTGCAGTTTCACAAGTCACTCCTGACACACACAAAAATAAGTAAATAATGCAGTTTCAGAATACAGTTTAACTGCATTATATGGCAGTATAGATTCATATAATACAGTTCAATGGAGTTTAAACTGCATTCTGAAACTGCGTTATTTGGCAGTGTAGTTCAAGCCCCAATCAGTTCAGCACCCTAGATATCTCATTTAATGTTCAGACCACATTAATGTGTTATATTCCTGTTGTGACACAAAGTATTTTGACAATATAGCTTGACAATATAGCTGCTCCTAGTGGGGATGAAAACTGCTAAATCTGGTTTGTTGAAATGGATCAATACCACTGCTTCTATTTTTGGACTCTTCCTATAGGTACGGCTGTGGGACTGTCATGACAAGCACCTGCACTTCACAGTTTATAGCTCCACAACCAGTTTTACCCATTTGGGGAGACTCTGAAAGCTTCAGAATTTCTGCTTCTTTTTGGAATTGATGTTATCCTGCTTCCCCCCCCCCCCCAGCCCCTGGCCCACCATTGCACTCAATAATTGTTGAGGCAAATGCATCCCCTAAAATAGAGGTGAGAAATCTTTTTTGTTCTCAAGATGAATTCTAATTTGGAAAGAGCCTTGAGGCCACATTCCAGAGAGGCAGAGGATGTGAAAAGTAGAGTAGGCAGGGGCGGATCAAAGTGGAAATGTTCTCAACAAGCATATATACTGAAGCTTGGTTGTATGCATGTCTTAGGAGTAACCTCCAGTGCAACAGCATTCAGGTCTGCAAAGCACAGCTTACGACTGCACTGCACGGCACATTTAATGCCTTGAAAGCACAGCTCGTTTCTACATAGTGCATTTAAAGTTAAAATGCCCTCTAAACTTCCTCATTTCCCCAATCACAGGTTGAAGATAGCAGCAGAGTGCCAGCCTCCATTTATTTGCAAATTCTTCATTATTTCCTCCTCTAATATCATTTGTTAACTTGGCCATTTGGATATACTCTAGTAATTTCTCTCTCCAATGCTATTGTTAGTCAGTCTTGCAACGATAAAGCTGTATTGGCAAATTTCTTTGTCTACTACATTAATACTCTTTCTGAATAATCCTAAAAAGCACATTTCTGGGTTTTTCTTAACTTTTTTGGTGATCATATTATTTGGTTCTATAACCACCTTTTCCCAAAAATGTTGTAATATATTGCAGATTCAACAGATATGAAAAAAAGAACCTTTCTGCATCCTGCATCTCAAGCTTTTCCGTCAACAAGTTTTATTCATTTTGGCCAATTTTTTGTGTGTTAGGAGTGACTTGAGAACTGAAAATTGCTTCTGATGTGAGAGAATTGGTTGTCTGCAAGGACATTACCCAGGGGACGTCCAGATGATTGATGTTTTACCATCTTGTGGGATGCTTCTCTCATGTCTCTGCAGGGGAAGCTGGAGCTGACAGATGGGAGCTCACCCCGCTCCCTGGATTCGAACTGCTGACCTTTTGGTCAGTAGTCCTGCCAGCACAAGGGTTTAACCACCGGAAGTTCCTAAATTTGGCCATTAATTCTGGGGTTAAATAGCTTCTATAAAACATTTCTATCTGGAAAGGAAGACAAAGGTAGATTTGAAAGTAGCCACAAAGGGATTTTTTATTAAAACAAGATATAAGGGTAGGTGCTTGATAGATATGGGATCCACATTGAGTGGTGTCAGAGGTCTTGGTCGATGGGTTCACTGGTGGGGGGTAAAAGGGTTTGATAAAAAGTGATAGTTGTAGAGTTATTAATAGCTATTATATAATTTGCATTTGATTGCTGTATAACATTTTGTTGAAAAATATTTTCTTTTTATATATGCCTTTTTCTGTTTCTGTTCCTTTTTTAATATACACAATAAAATAAAAATTAAACATACAAAGAAGACAATAGCAGCAGAGGAAACTTGTGATGAAGCTCTTTATGTAATTCTTCAAGGACTGGCCCTTATGCAGCCAAGTCTATCCATGCAAGAAGGAGGCATAAGCAGATTTGTGAGATTTTCACACTGAGGTTTATAGGACAAAAACCTTCTGAGTTTGATGGACCAAAACATCCAAGTGAAGACTGAATATGCTCAGTGGGCATGGAATACTGACTGGCCAACTGACTGGAACAGAACAGCCAGAATCTAATGTTTTCTTGCTGTTATGGGCCATTAAATCAGCTTTGGCTTATGTAGACCCTCCAAAACATTGTTATTAACTTCCTTGCTCGGGTCTTGCAAACATAGGGCCGTGTCTTCTTTTTAACAAGTCAATCCATCTGTATCCTTGGCTTTCTCATTTCCTAGCACCTCAGCTTTGTTTTTTCCAATGGGTTGTATTATTCTCATGACACATCCAAAATAGAATTAGTCTCAGTTCTGTTATTTGGCCTTCTATTGAGAGTGAAGACTTGACTTGCTCTACAACTCATTCTTTTTGGCAGTCCATGGTGTATGTAAAATTCTTCTCCAAAATATATTTCAGATGAGTTGATTTTTTTTTCTTGGCAGCTTCTTTCTGTACATAGAAGCTGGAAATAAATACTGTGGTGTGGATGAACCTGACTTTGGTGTTCAATGACATATCTTTGCACATGAGGACCTTGTTCCTTCATTGATGCCCTGCCTAGTCTTATGAATTCTTGAGCACACTCTCCATTTTGATTGATTACTGAGGCAAGGTTGTGGCAGTGTTTACCCGCTAAGATTATTGCATGAAAATTAGCCAGAGAATCAACACACCTTATAAAAAGCTCAGTTGCTAACAATTTTCCAAGAAGGGAGTTGTCAGTATATTTCTGTCCATCACTACTCGCTTCCTCATCTGTTTGTATACACAGTGTGACCTTTCCATCAGTGAGTGGACTGACATGTTCTCTATGCTCTGATGGCTATCTCTGCTGCCATTGGAATCTCTGAATACATTGTTGAATTATCAACCAACCATCCAGGAATATCCACCAGAAACCAACATAACAAAAGGAATGGCTTGGCCAACTGCCATGACACCATTTATTTTAAAACGACAGAAAAGCAAAAGCAGAAGAAAAGAAATAAAAGAGAGGAAAGGTAAAGGAAGGGAAGAAGAAAGAAAAAGAAAAGAAATCAGATTCTATGTGGAACATAATTTGTTCCACCCAGGGATTGATTTATAAAATAGACTTTTGAAATACATAGCCCAGAATTATGCAGGCACTAACTCCTGCTTTGTGATTTAAACAATTACTTTGGATTTGGTAAAAAAAAATTAATAACACGTGGTATTTGATAGGGTTAGTAAAGGTTTTCCCCTGACATTAATTCTAGTCATGTCTGACTCTGGGGGTTGGTGCTCATCTCCATTTCTAAGCCAGCATTGTCCGTAGACACCTCCAAGGTCACGTGACAAGGCATGACTGTGGTACCTATTGATTTAAAGTGCTGGCTTTAGCCTTAGTCTATAAAGCCCTAAATGGTTCTGGCCCAGCTTACCTGTCCGAACATATCTCCCTCTATGAACCATCTCAGAGTCTAAAATTGTTGGGGGAGGCCCTGCTCTCAGTCCCGCCCTCTTCACAGGCTCGATAGGTCGGGACGAGAGACAGGGCCTTCTCGGGGGTGGCCCCTTGGCTATGGAACTCCCTTCCCAGGGTGATTAGATCAGCCCCCTCCCTCCTGATCTTCCGCAAAAAAGTGAAGACATGGCTTTTTGACCAAGCTTTTCGAAATGTGAAATAATAGATTCGGAAGATGTGTAATTGACCAATGGAATGGCCCGGACTATGCCTATGGATCACGTGATTTACTCTGATGCTTGGAGTTAAATGTTTTAATTGTTTTTAAATTGTTTTAATATTTTATTATATTTAAATGGTTGTTTTTATACTCTATTTTTAAAGGCATTGAATTATTCCATACTGTGAAGCCACCTTGAGTCCCCTCTGGGGTTAAGAAAGGCGGGAGAAAAATACCATAAATAAATAAATAAATAAATAAATCTACTCACATTTGCATGTTTTCGAACTGCTAGGTTGGCAGAAGCTGGGGCTAGCAGCGGGAGCTCATCCCACTCCTCAGATTCAAACCGCTGACCTTTCAGCCAGCAAGTTCAGCAGCTCAGTGGTTTAACTCGCTGCACCACCTGGGGTTTCTTGTATTAGATAGCCCTATGGATATCCCACCTGTTTAATACTTCTGCAGCATTTATCCACTCTACCCTCTGCAATAGGGCAAAATAAGCATGTTGCTCACTCAAATATGCTGAGGTAAATAAATCAGCACTGTGATCAGGAAAGAAGCCTTGGCAGAAGAAGCAAGGTTTTTATAGCCCTTCACAGATGTGGATTTGCTAAACAGGCAGAAAAAAAAACTAATGTCTGGGTTGTGACTCAAACTGATAATCTATGGATAAAAGGTAAAGGTAAGGTAAAGGTTTTCCCCTGACGTTAAGTTCAGTCGTGACTGACTCTGCCGGTTGGTGCTCCTCTCCATTTCAAAGCTGAAGAGCTGGCGTTGTCCGTAGACACCTCCAAGGTCATGTGGCCGGCATGACTGCATGGAGTGCTGTTACCTTCCCGCTGGAGCAGTACCTATTGATCTACTCACATTGGCATGTTTTCAAACTACTAGGTTGGCAGGAGCTGGGGCTAACAGCGGGTGCTCATTCCACTCCTGGGGTTTGAACCTGGCACCTTTTGGTCTGCAAGTTCAGGAGCTCAGCGCTTTAACACACTGTGCCACCAGGGGCCCCTATGGATAGTCAACTATATTTTGAATATATTGGGATTCGGTGTTGCACTAGCACCTGACCAATAGTGCAACAAGACTGACTTCCCTTGCCTTCTTCCCTACATTCCTCAGTGCTTCTCCAAACACCTTCTTTGAAAGGTTCTTTAGCAATCCCAGCTAAAGTCCAGTTTACAGAAGGAATCTATTGCCTGCCATTGAAAAGACTGTGGAGAGAAGGAGAAAATCAAACCTTCCTTGAGATGGAGTTCCAAAGCCTGGAAGCAGTCTCTGGAAAAGAGCTGAGCCCAAAAGAGTGACGGGACTTAGGCAAGCTTATATGGAGATATGGGCTTTCAGAAATTATTTGTTATATTCACATAATGCAACTCCCATTGAGACCTAATGTTCACACACTGACCCAGCACAGTGAGTTTCAATAAATTCTTGAATAACTTTTACAATATAACATCGAACTCCAGAGTGTGATGTGTAGGTCACTAAAGAGCTCTGGGAACCTTATCACACAATGCCAACATAACATTATTATTCTAGTTTAACTTTTATAGCAACGTTCTGTGAAATGCTGGAGTTTGTCGTATAGTGAGAACCAAAAGCTCTCTGGTTGAGAATTCTGACTGCCTCTCCCTAAACTGCAAAACCCAGGATTCCATAGGATGTTGCCATAGTGGAATAACAGTACTATGGCAAGGTAGCTTGATAAGGCTCTATGTTATGATTTCCATAGAAACTGAAAAATCAAAAGTTAAATCTAGATAAGCATCCTAGACTCAAATTTCCAGAACTGTTGAGTTAGTTACAAACAAGGTAACTAGACTTATGAGTTCCCACTGAACTCGTAGTTCCCACTGAACTCAATGGAACAAATCTATTATTGCTAAAGTCTCATTGATTTCAAGGTAAACCAATTTCAACCAACACCATCTGATATCATTTGGTAATTGCCATATCTGGGTTTGTCATGGATTTATAGTCAGCTGTCTATTACCATTGCTTTACTGTATTACTGTTTTATCTTGTTTTTAATAGATTGTACATTAGTGAGAAGTGTAAACATGCAATTCTTTATATATCATGTTTTTCTTCAGATTGGAAATGTACTATTTGTATTGAAGAACTAAGAACTCCCCTCTGCCATGGAATGCAAAACAAATTTCTGAACTCAAAAACTTTTACTCTTAAGTATATACATCAGATTGGTCGGCGTATTTTTGAATTCTGGTGTAAAACAATACACTTGCTGCAATCTTGAAAGTTATTGTTCCCAGAGAAAAGGATCTGAATTATTCTTTACTTCTTATAGTAGACAATTCTCCTAAGAATTGTATTCACATAGCTTTGGAAATGTACATACCTGGGGGTTCTGACTTTCTACCTAGAAACAACCAGGCCAAATAGAGCAAAAGATCAAGAGAAGAATAGGAATTGTGTAAGAGGATGTGACATAAAGGATGAGGTGAGACAAGTGTTCAGCCCTCCAGGAAGACATTGTGCAAAGGGATGAGCAATGGCCTGGGGGTCATGAAAATAATCTTTTAAACTCTGATCCTGCTTTAAATAACTGTCTTCCTTTATGTCTCGTCATATCTATCTATTTGCTGAGTATAGTGACATTTTTCTGTTCTCCTTCATTGCATCTGCAGTAAAAATTGTGTATTTGTTTGTATTGCCTTATGTATGAGATAAAAGAGCTCTAAGTTGGCTCAATGTATCTTATTACACCTCATGTATGCAGATGGGAGTGATAGATGAGTATCACTTCCATGTGACGTAGTATTTGTAGTTAGGGACAGCAGGTGAACTGCTTAGAAGGTACAGGGTGAACTTATGACATATAGCTAATCCTTCAACAATTCTTGCCTGAGATGACTGCCTCCCTTTGCCTAATGATGAGGTTAGCCCTGGAGCTATTGTACCCTTTACTAATAATGTAGAGTACATTTTAATTGCATAGTATGCCACTGATAGCACAGTGGGTTAAACCGCTGAGCTGCTGAACTTGCTGACCAAAAGTTCAGTGGTTCAAATCTGAGGAGCGGGGTGAGCTCCCGCTGTTAACCCCAGCTTCTGCTAACCTAGCAGTACGAAAATATGCAAATGTGAGTAGATCAATAGGTACTGCTCCGGCGGGAAGGTAATGGTGCTTCATGCAGTCATGCTGGCCACATGTCTATCGACGACACTGGCTCTTTGGCTTAGAAAGAGAGATGAGCACCAATCCTCAGAGTCGGACATGACTAGACTTACTATCAGGGGAAAATCTTTACATTTTACTACCTTCTTTATCCACAAGGAATAAGTTCCTGAACTTTGCATAGACACAAGAAACTGAGAATAATAGTGAACCCTATTGAACTGAATAACTTCTGGACCAAGAATACTGAAGAGTTGCATTGGTGGACCTAGAATATGCCTAGAGGACGTATTTTGCCAGATGTGGATAAGTGAAAATGCAGATACTGGTTCCATGGATAAAAGAGTTTCACCATACATGATTTTTCTTAAGAAAAGTCACTTTTCAACACACTTGGAAAAGAACCTGGGAGAGTAAGCCTCATCCTACACCACCATTTCCCAATGTTTGGCCAACCCTGTGAGAGTGCCCTGACTCCTTTCCTTAGGCGATCCCTCGTAGTTTGAGGATGATGGTCCTCCATTTCTTGGAAGATGCCTGTGCGTGATTTTTTTTTTAATGTGTGGAGGTCGGTGCACGGCCGGTCAACGCACAGTCTTCACAGATTGAGGTCCCAGCAGTGGTGTGATTAACACAACGAGAGTGGCTTCTCAGTCTGTTGCAGCCTTCTTCAGCCTTCACAGCCGTTGTAACATGTACCATGTTATCCTCTGCCTGCTCTGCCGTTGAGGTCTTTGGGTCTTCGGATTGTTCTTGGTCTGGATCCTCCCCTGTGGCCCCTCCTGGAAGTGCATGACTCCAGTGGTTGTGCCCTCAGGTTCATTGGAACATGCAAGCCCCCTCACTACGTCAAGGTGACAATCCATCGAGGGGGACCCTGACTCATCTATAACCAGCGCTGTCTTCCTAGGTTTTTTTTTAATACTATCCACGAATTTTCTTGCTGCAATACAAGTATTCAAAATAGGAATATTGTGCACATGAAGAGACTGGAGAATCCAAAAAATACTTTTCATAGCATCAGAGAAAGGTGCATCTCCGAAGCTAAAGGTATTCTATACTCAGTGGAGGAGGCTCTAAGTGATATTGCAATGAGTCAGAGGTTTTTAAGTTGGCAAGGCTCAATAGAAACTTTGCTGCTGTGTATAATGAGCCAACTGAGAGAATTAATCACTTGTTAAGAGAAAGTGCTGCATTCCAGTCTGCTTTCTCAATGTGCGTTGTAGGCGGATGTTTTTCAATGGCATAATCCTCTGTCAAACTGACACAAAACTCATGTATGCCTGCATCAATTTAAAAAATGCAGAATAAAACCATTCACTGGAAGCAGAGAAAATACAACGAACTTTTTGGGGCCTGCTATTTGAAGCGCATATTTGAAGCCAAACTGATAATATGGAATTGACCTGAGAATCTGTGATCTTGCATCTATTAACTTTTTGCTTCTTGCCTTAAAAGGTATTCCAAGAGGTTTACATACAATGATAGACCTCTCCAGGCTTCTGCTGGCTTCTCTTTCTCATGGCAATGGGGGAGTAAATCCTCTCCTATTTCAGTTCCCCACTGGGCTGCTATGATTGCATTCTTCCTCATATGTTACTGTCCCTCTGACAGATAATAATAGGAAAAGCAGTTGTCTGGCTCTGCACTGATTCCCAGAGCTTGTAAAAGTTATTTTCCTTGAATTAAAACTCCTAAAAATCTTCAGTCTGCATGGCCAGTGATCCAATCTACTTAGCAACCCTGCTCCTTACTCTTTGGATATATCTCTACACTATAGAAGTAGTGTGTATTGTTGTCGAATACAACACCCCCATCCTGATGATTTATAGTTCTCCAGTGTAATGAATGATTTTCCTTCCTTTCTCTGTTGAACCTCCGCGACACCAGCAAAGGGCAAGATCGGCAGACAAACCAGCAGCCACAACCCTCTCTTCAAAGTCCATTTTCATTTTATATCCTCTTATTAAAGGTTCACAGATGTGAGTTGATACATATCAGCGCATGTTCGGACGGAATCAGACTGAGAGATGGCTGGCTGCAGAAAGAGAGACTCAAAACATGTACACTCATTTGAATTCCTTTATTTAACATCCAAGGCTTGATTACAGAAGATCATCATCTTTTGTCTCTAGACCTCTCGTCCTTGTTTTTCCCAGGACACTTCTTCGTTGCCAAGGACTAAAACAATTCAACCAGTCAAAGACCCTAGAGAGTAGCTGCTTCACACCATTCCCCACCATTTCCGCCCCTTCACCACGGAGTCCCTGCCTGGAGGCGACAATGTCACTGAAGTGCCAGCCAATCCAGCATGGATCCAGACTAGCCTCTCAACTGGCCAATCAGGAAGGGAAGCCGGAAGACTGGAAAGTCTGAAGAGCTGTCATGTGTATAAAATCTCATGTCTTTGTATTTTATGTTATGCTTGTACATTTTGGCATCAGCTGGACTTGCATCTTTTCTGATAGGATTGCTAATGTGGCTTTCTTCACCTGGTGTGTTCTTCATTTGGAAACTTTTGGTTTTGCGTAAACACTCGCAGGGCACAGATACTCCATATCCTCAGTTCTAATCTAAATTTGACCTCAGTATGATACCACTTTAACTGCCATGGCTCAATGCTATGGAATGCTCCAGCACTCTATAGCAGAAAGGCTAAAGACCTAGTAAAACTACAACTCACAGGATCCCATAGCATTGAGCCATGATAGTTAAAGTGGTGTCAAATTGCAGTAATTCTTACAGTAAGATGCACTCTTACATCCAAGGAAAGATCTCTGGCTGGTGGACGTGCTTCTTTCATTCTTAGTTGAGCTAGCCTGGATCTAGCTTGGATATAAAATAGTTTTGATCTGATAAAACATCAGAGAAGAAAGAGGCTATAAAACAAGTAAAGAAATAATGTGCAGACATAAGGTATTGCTTAATATTTAGGAACAGGAACTTTGTAAACACACAGGCATACTTTTATTTCTTTTAATTTCTTTACTTGTGCTTGGACTCTGACCCTTACTGAACATTTTCTTGGGTGGTCACAAATTTAACTAAAAGACAAATTTAACCAAAACAGCTGTGCCTGCTAAGAGATTATTGGATAGTTTTCTTTGGCATCAGGATTGCAAGCTACATTTATTCCCATTTCTCGTTAATAAAAATAATAACTTTATTTTTATACCCCGCCCCATCTCCCCGAAGGGACTCGGGGCGGCTTACATGGGCCTGGCCCGATAAAACAAACAAATAACAGTCACAGAGCAATAAAACATTTGTAAAAGTTAAATCCAAGTCAGAGGCGGTCCAACCATAAGGCGAACTAGGCATTTGCCTGTGGCGCCATCGACCCGGGGGCACCATCGTCCTGGGAGGAGGGCGCCACTCTCCGCCTCCTTCTCCTTCAGGTCTCCTGGCGGCCGCGCTGGGCCTCCCACTGCCCGCGCTGGGCCTTCCGGCCAGCGTGGGCCCGCCTTCACACCACGTGAGCCCACCTTTGGGACCTTCAGAGATTGTGAGGTCTGTGGGAACTTGGAAGCTAGGTATGTGGGGTTTATATATCTGTAGAAAGTCCAGGGTGGGAGAAAGAAGTCTTCTTTGAAGCAGGTGTGAATGTTGTAATTAATCACCTTGATTAGCATTTAATGGCCCTGTGGCTTCAAGGCCTGGCTTCTTCTTGCCTGGAAGAATCTTTTTTTGGGAGGTGTTAGCTGTCCCTGATTGTTTACTGTCTGGATTTCTTCTGTTTTCAGAGTGTTGTTGTTTATTTATTGTCCTGATTTTAGAGATTTTTTTAAATACTGAGGGCTATCTGGGTTATCTAAGTCCACACTGCTCTATATCCCTGTTCAATGTTTAGTGCTAAATTCGCAAATATAGTCATTCCTACATAACAATACCATGTATTGAACTGCTTTTTCTATTGATTTGTTGTAAAACATGATGTTTTGGTGCTTAATTTGTAAAATCATAATGTAATTTGATGTTTAATAGGCTTTTCCTTAATCCTTCCTTATTATCCAACATTTTCACTTATCCAACGCTTTTATTTCTCAGTGATTGGTTTGGGGGGGGGGGCGCCAAAATTCTGTTCGCCTACACTTGAAAAATACCTAGGGCCGGCTCTGATCCAAGTGAAGCCATGAGTAGACTGACATAGTATCATGAAAGACTGAGATGCTGTCTGTGTATGTGTGTATGCTGGTGCAAAATAGTATTGAAACTGTGGAGTCTGCACCATGGCTCTTCACCACTGTATGTCTTCATATGCTGCTGCAACTGTACTGCATCCATTGCCAAGCAAAAGGATCCAAATAACAGATTGCAATCGTTACTTACTAGTGCTTTGATGTTTATGAGCCTAAGCTAGTAATATTAGCTGTACTGGGACAAGTCAAAACTCACTGTTCCTGCTTTATGAGCTATGAAGAACCTTAGGCGCTACTTCTTCCTCCGTCTTCTGATTCAAGTAGAAGACAGGGACAGCACAGACCAAATAGTAAGCCTACGTATAAAAAGTACAAGTTATTTATTAAAGAAATGTCACATTACAAAAGCATGCCATGAATAACAAATGGGAAAACAGATTGTTGTTGGAGAAGATTCAGTTCCTGCTTCCCTGTATTTCAATAAAGTTATGTAGTAGTAGTGAGTGGAGGAAATGGGCTGGCAGGTTTGTGTGTGTGTGTGTGTGTTTCCTTCTCTTGCAGCAGCAAAATGCAGAAGTGATAGCGCCAACTGACTTTTTTCTGTTGTTTACTAGGCATAACTGCAACAATATAAGGGGAGATGACATGGTTACATATATTACTATGTCTCCTTGAGCTAAGGGCATATTGGGCTGTGTATTGCTCCACTGTAGTAGCACTTTATTTAGTACCTGAAGCTAAAAATATGCAGGCTTTGTTTTCTTTTTAAAGGTATAGTGCACTTTCAAATAGATTTTTCCCAGAGGACAGTTCATGCAGAAAAGGTCATGCACCAGGGAGTTTCGATTACAAACGGGACATAGAAAGAGGGCAACAATTTGAGATGATGATGAGAGTAATGGGTAAAATCCAGTATACTCTTGGCAGCAAAAATAAAATTCCCTCTCTGCCCCTACACTTTTGAATTTCCCTAAAACTGGCTGCAGGGATTTCCTCATTTTTCAGAGTCAGTCTTTTGGGGTAAGAGGAGTATTTCAACAGTATTTCCTGCTGTTCTACCAAAAAAATTTCACCAATACAAATATTGCACTGTTTTGAGGTCCAAACATACAGACAAGTTTAAAAATTTTATATAGCCATCGTTGCAACTTCCATTTAAAAGAGCATTTCAGTATTACAGCCCACACAACAAGAATAAATGCTTGCTGTAATCATGAAACTTAGCATGGTCCCATTCAAATAGTATTTGAAAGTCTTTAAAAGCTCACTAAATACTTCAGAGCCATGTGTTCAGCGTCAGTGCTGAATATTGATATTTGATCCTGTTCACCTAAATAGTTTATATTTTGCTCAGTCTAGTTCTAAAAGGTTGTGAAAATTCTAACTTTGGATGTCATAGAATCATAGAATAGAGTCAAATGGACCATCTACTCCAAACCCCTGCCATGCAGAAAAAGCACAAAGTACTCCTGAGAGATGGCCATCCAGCCTCTGTTTAAAAGCTTCAAAGGAAGGAGCTTCCACCGCACTCCGAGGTAGAGTTCCGCTGCTGAACCACTTTCATGGTCAGGAAGTTCTTCCTAATGTCCAGGTGGAATTTCCTTTCCTGTAATTTGAACTCATTACTCCAAGTCCTCGTTTCCAGTGCAGCAGAAAAAAGCCTACTCCCTCTTCCTTTCACGTCCTTTCAAATATTTAAACATGGCGATCATGTCTTCTCTCAACCTTCTCTTCTGCAGGCTAAACATGCCCAGCTCTTTAAGCTGCTCCTCATAGGGTTTCATGGTCTCCAGACCTTTGATCATTTTAATCGCCCTCCTCAGGACATGTTCCAGCTTGTCAATATCTCTCTGAAATTGTGGTGCCCAGAATGGGATTTGTCTTTATAAGGCATTTTTGAAGATTTCAAATACATTAAAATTCTGCTAGATGGCCACGGTGTCTTAGATGTTTTATTTTAAGGAACAGACATTTTTGAAAGGATTACTGCCAAACAGTGCTGACTTTATATTGCTAAGGGGGGGGGGGGGGTGAGAACAGAACAAATTTGATAAGAGCACCACCTGCTGTTCTGAGAGGCCCACAACAAGCTCTTCTAAATTACACAAAAGAGACCTCAAAGAGGAAAATCTTGCTACAGATGTCTGGAGACAGATGCTGACCTCTTGTGCTTCTCTTTGAGGTTCTGCCAATCACTATGGAGTCATCTGGACCACATGATTAAAAACCTCTATGGCAGAATTATTTCCCATTTGCAAGTGGAAAACCTCTTAATCTTGAAATTTATATAAGCAAAATTTAATTATCTGTTTACACATTTTCAAAAGAAAACATATATTTATGCTTATGCCCAAATACTAATCAGGGCCATATCTTCCCTAGATTACACCAGAATAATTGTACACTAAGGTTACTTCATCATATTACCAAATCAGCATTTATAATCATGAAACAGGACACTCAGAGGAAGTTAAATCCATCCAGAAAGAGGTAGACGATGAACATACATACAGGGGCAGATTAGGATTTGGATGTATATTTTTATCTCCGTGATCCTCCGTTTACAATGTGAGAAATTCTAGAAGTCCCATGCATTGTATTTTATATTCATTGCAACTTAGTTAATTGAAATAATTATATTCTGCCACATACATATCTCGACTTTGCTGGCTAGAATTTAAAGAGATAAATTCTGGCAATTCTAAAAGGCATTTTGTGCCTTGCCATACAATGCAGTTTGAAACTGCATTATACTGTTAGTATAGACTCATATAATGTAGCCTTAGATAATAGTCGACAAATACTGTGTAATGTAGACAGACTTGAGGAACTCCAAGTGTTTTGAACAGCATGGCCAATTGCAAGGAACTGTGGGAGTCATGGTCCGGAATGTTGGGTGGGCAAAGATTTGCTCTATATAACCAACTTGGTGCAAAAAGTTGGCTATATAGTGTAAGCTTAGGCTAGGATCTAGGCTCTCATTGGGACCTGTTCTAATTTTCATGGATAACTACAAGCCAGTGCACTGCGGTAGTTTGGGTATTGGACTCTCTCAGCCTCAGGGGAAGGCGAAGGCATGCCCCTTCTGAACAAATCTTGCAAAGAGAATTCTGTGATGGAGTTACCTTAGAAATACCATAAATTAGAAGCAACTTGAAAGCACAGAACAACAGATGTGCATAACTATTTGTGAAATGATAATAACTCAAGAGTCCAATTGGATCGGGGTGGGGCGGGGAAGACATTCAGCGTCCTGTTTCCCAGGACTCACAAGCAGTATAAGATGCCATCTGCCAGAAACTAATATTGTTTCTGGACAAATAGTTAAAGCACAGCTGTCCAAACTGTGTGTGGTGGGTGATATATTAGTGTGTTAGCTGCAGTCTGTGTGTCATGGGTCCACCAGGAGAAAGGTGGCATAGAAATTCCTGAAATAAATAAAATCTTGGAAATGTCTGTTATTATCTTACAAAGCATCTCTTTTTCATAACAGATGTTGTGTCCCCGTACATTTTATGTATGTAACCAGATTTATTTATGCGCCCATATCTCTTATAAGAGGTTGGTTGAACCTCTGGTTTGTTACTAAAAGTGAATTACTGTGTTGCAAAATGATGCCTGTCTGCAAAGTGTGCCACTAACATGAAAGGTTTGGAAGGCATAGATTTGGAACGTGGCTCCAGGTGCAATTCACTCAGTTGTGGATGGTGGACTCTGTGGATGCAGAATAGATCCAACTCATAAACATTGTGATAGAACGGGAATGGGAAAATATCTGTTCTGCCAGATGCTGCTAAAGATGTTAACAGCCAATTAACTACAACTTATTATTAAAATAGGAGTTGCAATCTAACAATACTCCTTCAGAGGCCACAGATCCCTCTCTCTTTATGGCCCCATTTATGGCCCCAAAAGTGATGCTGTGGGAGGAGATAGGCCAGGCATGTGCAAACCTTGGCCCTCCAGGTGTTTTGGACTTCAACTCCCACAGTTCCTAACAGTTGGTTTCCTATTAGGAATTGTGGGGGTTGAAGTTCAAAACACACGGAGGGCCGAAGTTTGCCCATGCCTGAGATAGGTGGTGCATCTACACCAGGCCTGGGCAAACTTCAGCCCTCCCTCCAGGTGTTTTGGACTTCCAACTCCCACAATTCCTAACAGGCCCAGGTTTGCACAGGCAGGCCTACATTGACCCTATAATGCATACATGTCACTGTAAGAAGAGGCACCAGCCAAAGACAACCAATGTGTTGTGTAGGCTTTCATGGCCAGATCAATGGTTGCTGTGAGTTTTCTGGGCTGTATGGCCATGTTCCAGAAGCATTCTCTCCTGATGTTTCGCCCACATCTATGGCAAGCTTCCTAAGAGGTTGGGAGGTCTGTTGGAAACTAAGCAAGGGAGGTTTATATATTTGTGGAAGGTCCAGGGTGGGAGAAAGAACTCTTGTCTGTCTGAGGCAGGTGGTTTGAAGCTGCAAGGCTATTCAATACTAATCAAGGTGATTAATTGCAACATTCACACTTGCCTCAAACAGACAAGAGTTCTTTCTCCCACCCTGGACATTCCACAGATATATAAACCCCACTTGCCTGGTTCCCAACAGACCCCTCAACCTCTCAGGATATCTGCCTTAGATGAAGGCGAAACGTCAGGAGAGGATGCTTCTGGAACATTGCCATACAACCAGGGAAAACTCACATCAACCCAAAGACAACTAGCTTTCCCCGCGCCCTCTTTCGGGGGCTGAGGAAAGACACGGGAAGAGCCGCCTAGCAACCGTTTGACCAATCCCAGGGCTCCCTCGCAAAGGCGCGGGGGGGGGGGGAGGGAGGAAAACGCTGGGCAGGAGGTGAGCCGCGGCGGATGTTGACATTTGGGCACGCGCTGGGCTCCGCCCCTTCCGCCCCTTCGCCATGGAGACGGTGCTGGCCGAAGCGCTGCTCTCCCAATGCGTGGAGCCAGGCGCCTTGCTGACGGCGGTGTGCGGCCCAGGCGGGTCCCTGTCGGCCGAGCAGGCGGAGGCGCTGCGCTTCTTGCTCGAGCTCCGCGAAGGGGAAGGAATAGCTCGGGAGGCGGCGCTGCGCCGTTGCCTTCCGGCGCTGCTCGGCGATGACGGTGGCGAGGAAGCCACGGAGGAGGAGAGCCGGCGGGTGGTGCGTGCCGCGGGCCGGGCCCTCCGGCGCTGCGTTTACCTCTGCGGGGCCCCGCTGGCGGAGCGGCTGGCCCGCGAGGCCCTCACGGCGGGGGCGCGAGGCGGGGAGCGCCGGCGCGTGGAGGCCGCCGTGGAGGTCCTGTCCGCCGTGGCCGCTTCGCTGGAGGAGCCGGCGCTGCTGAGGGAGGTCGTGGAGACCGCCCTGGGGCTTCTGTGGGGGCACGAGGACGAGTGGGATGCCACTCGGGTGGCCGGGAGGCTCCTGGCGGCCTTGGGGAGGAACACCGCCGCGCTGGGCCTCGTCTGGGAAGGGCTGATGCAGCCGCCGCCGCCCCCACTCCCGGAGGCCCCTCAGCGGGCGAGGCGGGCCCTGCTGGCCCTGAGCGCCCTCGCCGACGCCCTGCTCCCGAAGGACGGAGCCGGGGCTGCCCCAGGCCTGGATGCCCGCCGCTGCAGGCGCTTCTGGGAAGCGGTGCAGGAGGGGCTGGTGGCCCGCGACGCCCTGGACAGGAAGAGGGCCCGCTATCTCCTGAAGTGCGCCGTGGACGCCTCCCGCCAAGGCCGCCTCGGGGACTGCCACGGAGGACAGGAGCCAGAGGAAAGCGGTGGGTGCTTGAGGGTGCACCAGCAGGGGAGAATTCACGCGCCTTAACGTCTTACTTCCGTTCCTTGTCTCCCCTTCCCCAAGGAACTTGACATACTGCTTGTGTGTCAAGCACAGTGGAAAGCGGTTACAAATAGGAAACCCCCTTACAGTTCTCCTACAGCAGTGGTTCCTAACCTTTTTTAAAAACGAGTGCCCACTATGACCAGGGACCACTCTCCAACATTAGTATCAAAAGGGTTACAAATCAATTTTTGGTCATTCGGTTTGGTTATTTGGGGTGCTGATTCAGAAAATTGCATTGGATAGACTACATCAGCTCTAGTTTGATACAGAACATATGCCATCCAGTAGTCGCCATCTGCTCGCCCACAGAAAACCATATTTAATAATCTAGAGCTGATGTGGTCTAGCCAATGCAATTTTCTGAATCAGCACCCCAAATAACCCCAGGAACAGGGTTAAAAGCAAAGACACAAAGGCGCCACATGGCCTCCAGGCGCCACATGGAATTGCTCCATTCAGGGAGAGGGAGGAAGAGGAGGAGGAGAAGCAGCTGTCGGGAGGCTTGTTGTCACGCCTTTCATGGGTAGTCAGCCTCTCCCCTTCTGACATCCTTTGGCACTGTAAGAGGATTTTGCGAGACCAGTCACTCTCATTGCAACAGTGTAATGACAGTGAGGCCACAGACCATATTATAGTTCTCAGGGACAACTGGAAATCAGGCTGGGAACCACTGTCCTACAATCTGCCCTCCCACACTGCCCATACATTATTATTACTGAAATAAGAGTCACTGGAGGCAAATTGAGACTAAGACAAATCAAACATAATGCAAAACATTTCTACTGTATCATAAAAACAGCTTTGAAAGTGAAGTATAGGCAGTACCCGAGTTACAAATATTCAACTTACAAATAACTCATAGTTAAGAATGCGGGTGGGACAATAGGAAGCAAGAGAAATCTATCCCTAGGAAGAGTAATCTATTCCCGGAAGAGCTATTATGGGGAAAAGGTGTCTCCGGTGAAGCTTTATCACCAATCCTTGTTTCCATAACAAGCCCAATTTTTCACAATTCAATAATCACAAGACAGAAAGTGTGAAATCTTCTGAATAGGGGTACAGGCAGCAAAACATACCACAGGGATTCCCCATGCTATGAAAAGCAGCTGGAGTTAGACTTTAAAAATGTACATGTTCCGACTTACAAACAAACCTACGGAACCTATCTTATCTGTATACTTTTGCCACTTGCTTGAGAGTTTTAGTTAACTGAGTGTATTCAGTGGCCAAAATGTACTAGCAAGCAGAAATAAGCTGATCCCTAACTTCTCTCATATATGGCTAGACTGTCTAATACTGCAGGTTGACACCACTTGAACTGCCACATCTCAATGCTATGGAATCCCGAGAGTTGTAGATTTAGGCAAATCTACACTGCATTATATGGACATTGTAGAGTCATATATGAAACTGCATTATATGGTCAGTATAAAACCAAAGTTCTGTCAGACTGCATTGATTTGATTCTGTAGATACACCCTTAGACGTGAACTAGAAGCGAAATGCAGGAAATCTTCCTCTTATCCAACAGATCGGGGAGTCAGAGAAATTTTAATTGGCTGAAAAGTGGATCCCAGGTTATTTTATTTTGACCACTGAACAACGTAAATGGAGACTGTCAGTTATCCAGAACTCTCAAGCAATCAGCAAAAGTTTATTAACTACAATTTAACTAAAATCTCATACTACATTCACAAGGCTGTTTTTATAAAACAGTAAAACTATTTAATCAAGTTTGTTTTGTTTTAATTGCTTTTAACTACTCTTATTTCAATAATAATAAAGTAGAAGTAACCTGTATTATGGGTGATATGGGAGAAGGGCAAATTGTAGAATAATTGTGAAATGTATAAGAGGGTTTCATATTTGTAGTGGTTTCTGTATTTACAAAACCACATGGGAGGGAAGGGTTCATGCTGTTGATGTACTTTGAGGTGAACAATGTTCAGTCCTCCAAATAAGCATAAAGTTCCCATGAGCTCCAGGCAGCATAACCTATGATAAACAGTGTTGGGAACTGTCAAGGACTGCACTTTAATCAACTCTGACCTACATTAATACTTGCTGCCCGCATGACAGCAAGGATTTTGTCCACTAAAATTAGTAGAGTGTGGCTCTGTCTTGTGTTTTAACATCTCATTGACATGGTTTTGTTATTGTTCTCATGTTAATGCACTTCGGTCTACATAGCATTTTTTACATTTTCCTAAGAGCATACAAAAACGTTTCTAATTTTTGATCAACAGGACCATATTTGTTTTGGTGGTGTACTGGAAAAAATGATCAACTTACTCAGTTTTGGGAAGATTACATTTTAATTCTGGAAATTCTGGAAGGAAACCAGGTAAAGATGTAACATTTTTACAAATCATTACTAAAAGTCTCTTCTTTGACAGAAATATAGAAAAGGAGAAGGCAGAATTCAGCAGGTGAAAATACTGTTTTATTGCTGAATGGAAATCTTATATGCTTTTAAATGTTTTAGGAGGTGCGTAGTTACAGAGAGAATGAGGGCTTTGCCCCCAGTGAGCATTTTGCCTTTCCCATGAAATTTTTCTTCAGCCTCCAAATTTCTAGAATTGGCATAGAGTGAGACAGGGAAATTTTAAAAAATTGTTCACACCTAGAATTTTGATATTGGCATTCCTTTCGTAATTATTCCTGTTCCCTTTTTTGGATGTGTATTTCTGAATATTCAGTTGATTTTTTTTAATTTACAAAATGCTAAGAAGTTGATGAGTGAAGTGAAATTTCATTAGGGGTGGTTGATTTCTTATTTTGAAGGGAGTGCACTCATTTTAACTCCTCATAACTACAGCCCTATGTAATAGTATGCATGTGGTGGGGGGAAGACTGATAGTAGAATTGTACTTTTTTCTAAGTTCTGACAAAGTACATTTTAATGCTGTTTTTTAAAGGTGTGTACACAAATACATTGTGATTTTGGAATTGAGACATTGTAAATTAGGCTGTCAGAATGTAAATCAGAATCTCTTTGTTGGTTTTGGATGAACTTTGGTAGGTTTTTAAAATTCTCATTTATTTTATGACAACAAATTTCCCAAATCCTGCTGCTACAATGGAGAAAAAAATGTCAAGAAATAGATTTTTGTGTTAAAGAAAGCTATATGCAAACCAATGAGAGGGAACCTTAGTAAGGAGACCGTGATTTATATAGCAGTTGCTCTGTTTTTTGACATTCAGATATGTGCACTTGAGGTCTCATTCTAAATACAGACTTTTTGCACTTGAATGATACTAATAAAATAGATATACAAATTTAGAAATCTGCCCATCTTTGTAACTCATTGTAGAAGTCAATATATAGTTCGTAGCTTTTTATTTACAGAGTAAATTAATATACTTTTGTGTGTTTCCCTTTTTAGATTCATGTTATGAAGCCAGTATTGCCTAAATTAAATAGTTTATATGAACATGCACTATCAGAACAAAAAGGTAAGCCTGTTTCATAGTTAGTTCCATTTAACCATTGCTTGGTTGTTCTATAACACAAGTAATCATTTACCAGAATAAATTGGTTGTAACATTTTGTGATATAAAAATTATATGAATGAATGGATCCCTAGAAAGTCTTGATGCCTGTTTACAACCAGTTTACACTGTGGCTGGCCAGAGAATTGTTAGATTGTGGTGAATTATCAGGACTGCATTCTGTTAAATATACAAACAAAATGTGTGCATCAAAGAATTGGTTTTCTGGCTATTCTTTAAAAAAAATTAGAGGTAATGGCACATGGCTACCATATGGAATGTGAGAATGTTTTTATGTAATCTCTGATAAATATCTTGTGGTAATTGAATGATGATATATAGAGATGATATGTTCTTTCTTCTGTATTACAGTGTTGAGAGATAGGTAATACCCTGATGCTAATGTACCTTTTTTCTCTTCTTTTTCCAACACAGATTGTTGGGTGTTTCATCCTTCATGGCACATGTGTATTTACAAACGGATGTTTGAGAGTGAAAACAAAACATTGGCAAAAGAAGGTGTTGTTCACTTTCTTGAAATCTGGCAAACAAAATGTCTTCCCACATCACCAGGATTTTCAGAGGTATGATTTTCTTTCCTTTAATTTCTCTTTGAACTCCTTTGTCAGTGTAGTGTGGAAGAAGGGGAATTAAAATCTTTTTGACTTGATTTGGTGAAGCCATTCATACTTTAGGCAAAGATCACAAAAGTTACCCAGGGGACAAATGAACAGCATGCTCTGGAGACCTAAGGGGAGCATGAAGAAAATACATGAGTATTATTTTTCTTCATTTGGTGTACATACTGTCTCTCTTACTCTGATTATGAGGGCAGGAGTGCACATAGTCTCCTGGTTATATTAACATTTGCATATAAACTGATGTGAGGGGACTTTGGTAAGGGATTGTGATTCATTTAGGCAGATATCCTATTTTCCCCAATGAAGCTCATTGTACAAGGAACCATGGCAGCTCAAAAACCATTAATTGTGGAAAGAAGGTTATGATTTGTTAATCACACACATCAATCTCATAAGGCTCATTCAGTTTTGGAATGTGGGAAAATAAAGAGCGTTAGTATCATACCTTCTATGATATTTTCAACTATCGCACACGTTTTTAAAAAGCAGGAATAATCTGTTCACCTTATCTTTATACAGTTGGGGAAATATTTTTACTTCTATTTATTCAAATATTCATAATTCAGTTAATTTTAAATTTTAAATACCTTTATAATATTTATAAACCTCACTCATAATTGAATCAATTCATAATTCAAAATATTTTGCAGTTAAGTTTTTACAAATCAGAGCTAAAGTTATTATTTTGTAAATGCAAACATACTGATATTGATTCTTGATAAAAGATGAAAGGTGGGATAAAAATAAGGTAAATATATAAATAAAATCATTATTGTCTACTGTTCCTTTAATGCAAATGTAATTTCTTTCTTTAGTTTGTTATTGGCCCATTAATGGATGCTCTTTCCGAAAGTTCTCTTTATAGCAGGTAATACATTATTTATTGAAAACAATAAATAGTTTCTTTAGATGTTAAAAGATAACTGTCTCTTGGGGAAGCTGGAAAGAAAAAGCTGGAATATGTACGTAACAGATCTAAGATGTCATAACTACTGGTTGATGATAAAAATAGAGAAAAGCTCCAAAATATTTCATCTTGTGTTCTGTTGGGGTATAAGTCTTGATCATTAATTTAGGTAATCAATGAATTTACTAGTTCAGGGCATGCTAGAGACTAACCTGGTTCTGATTCCCTGATACCATCTTGGATCCAGGAATAATTGTATACAAGGAGGTTGATGGGAGAAAAGCAGGTTCCTGATCCTCTTCCTTAAAAGCTCTCATGTGCATTGAATCCCTCCAGACTGGATGCATAATTATATGGGAATGCAGAATAAGCAAAGTTGGGGTGAAGGCTTCTTCACAGAAGGCCTCTTTTGAACACAGAAAGCATTGTTGGCTGATCTTTCAGTACTCCTCCTTGAACCTATTTCAGTCAGCTGGATCCTCTAACATGGAAAGGGTTTATTTTGAAGTGGATGGGGAACTGCTGAGGAGAGGATAGGGCAGGCCTTTTGCATGCATTTATTTCTAGATTCAAAACATTAAAGTTTTTGTTAATTATGTTAGCTTGCTTTGTAATACAAATATATGTATGAACACTATCTCTAATGTTCTAGATCAGCTACTTAGTTATATATGCATAGCTATGTAATGTCATCTGACCTGACCCCTCTCAAGCCCACCTTAAACAGCTAGCATCCACATCAGGCAAATAAAATTGTTCAGCTGCTGATTGGAGCCAAAGGGGCATTATGTTTCTAGTCCTCTGCCACGAGCACATTATGCTGACATGGCAAATAGTAACAGAGCCATATTTCTGATTGTTGCTGGTGCTACGAGTGGGATATGTGATCCACCTTGCACCTGTCGGAAGCTGAGCAGATCTTTGCCTAACACAGCTGCTGACTTTTAAGGTGGGCTTTGAAAGCATTTATGTAGTCTTTTTATAAGACTATAAAGTCTGAACACAAGAGCAGTTATAGATCTGTAACTGGATTCCAAGTCTGCTATTGCAGTACAGAATGCTAGCCTTTTTATAGAGTTGTTAGCAGTATACAGAATTATTTGCATGATTAACAATAAACTGAAAATTTTAAAACACTTGAGAGCCTTGACTTAATTTCCACTACTGTTTTTCTTTGGTTATTATCAGGTCACCGGGTCAAAATATAGGAACCTGTCCTCCATTAGGATTGAAGCTTCAGGCATTCTTGGCTACTTTCTTTACAAACCTCCCAGCAGAAGAAAAACGTATGTTAAGGATTTTGGTTTGAAATCACATGAAAACCCATTCTTCATGTTAGACCTTATTCCATGCAGTTCAAATGGGAAATTGGTCACAGAGAGAAAGCAGTTACTCAAATATGCATGTGAATTGTAGATCTGGACCATGAGAAACTATCTGACTTACGTTGTCAGTTTGTCTCACTGTTAGGTTTGACATTGAACATGTATGCAGCAGGTGTTTACAACTGCAGAGCAGAAATCTTTCTAGTTGCTTTTTACTCCCAGAAAGATACTCAGCATTGTCTGGATGTTTTTGATTCTGCTCCTGCTGTATAAACAGCTCCCCTGAATTCGGCACTGGTCTAAGGCAACAGTGGTCTGAATCAGCCCTGAATTTAGATGATTGTACATGATTCCTTAGTCTGATGCTCTTAATACGATGGTATTTCCACCATAGGCCTATAGCATTTGATTTGTTTTTCACTAGAACCATAAAGTTCACAACAGTTGAAAAAGGTAGGTATAGTATTTTGGAGCCAAGTAGAGCTGAGTACATGTTTAGCCCAATAATGTGTTTCCAATACTGACACTGGTGTTCATTCACAAAACTTTTCATGCATGTTCCAACTCTCAAGCAAGATTTATCTGGTATCTACCCACTCCCATACGGTAGCTCTTCCACTGGATATGTGCATTGTCACATTGTTTCTAGCTATTGTTTTCTGTATCTTTTTCTCTGCTGTTATGTACAGTTATGTCGAACAAGTTGTCTGTTGGTGAATTTAGACCAGATTTAGTGAAAGGAACAGTTAAATTTAAAGAATGTATTCCAAGTTTTTGTTGGGGAGAAAAACCCATATTCTCTGCTATTTAATGTTAAAGTTAGAATTGTTTTATATTTGTTATAAAATACATTTTTTAAATTTCTTGTTAAGGTACTTTTTTGTTAAAGTTCATACAGAAGATGAGCAATAGACACTGGTGTGCTGTTCCCATTTTGTTTTTCTCCATGGCCTTGGCCCATATTCCACCATATAGAGCTCTGGATGTTGCAGGACTCTTAGCTCTGAGGTAACATTCTCAGTTGTCTTTGTAAGATGTTCTAAGCCCTTGGCTCATTATTTAATTTTTCAAAGGGTGTATGTGTGGGAATTTCTGCTCATATCTCACTGCTGCCTACACTAAACGTAGGCTTAACAAATAATTCTGCCATTGCTACAAATGTGAGGTTTGCACTATTTATGTGATGTTTCCACCAATGGAGAAACAAGTCTGGGGCTTCCCATTGAGGCAATCACAAACATTACCCCAACTGTAGGAAATATTCCCAAGCAATCCCAGCACTGGTCAGGTGTGTAAATCTTGACAGTTAACTCACCCAATGGGACAGCTTCATGGTGTTCTTTGAAAAAACTCAGTGTGAGGGCTTTTTCTTCCTTGCCTTGTGTGACAACAACTGTGGGTGTTACTCAAGACTTAGATGAGGATTTATACTACTCTAATCCCAAACACAATACTCCCTTTCCACATTCAGTGCTACCACCACAAACATCTTGTCTGAAACCAAGCTCTCAGAATGATAGTGATTCTAGATACCAGAAGTACATCAAATAGTGTTTACAGAGATTAAACATAAAGCATCAGATTATTTATACGTAAAAATAAAAACATAACACTTTCTCCAGTCAGACGCTTACTACTCACTCACCTCAACTACTTTCTCTCACTACAGCCCTAGTCTCCCTCAGTCCTCTTGAACTTTTTCAGCTTCACGTTTCTCAAATCAATGATAAAAGGTGAACATGCACCCCTCAGACTTGACTGTCAGTTGTCCCCTGCAAATCTCAAAACATCCACCAATCAACATTCGCATCAGCACTCCATTTCTCTCCCCTCCTAACAGATCCTTATACATGATAAATCAGCAATTTGTTAATATGTTAACCCGTAACATCTTAGTATTGCATCCATTTGCAGAGATGTCTTGCAGTGTACTATGATCACACATCAGATTCTCCTGCGAGGAACAGCCCAATGTTATCTCCTTCAAGCAGCCATACACTTGACAGATATAGTAAGTATTGTTATTTTTAACTACAGTTACAGTATGTGTTGGGAAATGATTCTGTTCAATATAGATAATTTATTTTCTAAAGCTTCTATAAAATGTTGTTTTTTGTTATATTTAAAGATACAGAAATTTTGAAGAAGGGTCTAACCAGTGGAAGAGAGTTCCCCAGCCTGGGAGCAGCCATTTGCAAAGGCTCTCTCCCATATCCTCACCAGATGTGAGAAAGTTCTCCCTTGAAGATCTTTAACTTTGGGCTAGATTGTATAAGCAGATATAGTCTCCTTATACTGTGTTATTCTTATTAATCAGTGGAAAGATCTCAGGTTACTGCATAGTTTTTATCTTTTTGAAAATGAATGTAGCGTGTGTCCTTATAATTGAGAACGAACTGAATTGGGCCCTGAACACGTCTAACAGTTTTCATTTCAGTTAAATGAATCTTCAAGGTGTTTTTTTTAACATTGAAATTGCCTTTCCCCCCAGCTATGATGAAAGATTATGCTTTACAAAATCTTGGTAATATACTTTTAAAATTAAGAATGACTGTTAATTTTAGACATTCACAATACTTTCTCTGTGCTGGGAAAATAAACAGACTCATACCCAATTTTACTGTAATTTTTAAAGTGACAGTATGCTATGTTTAAGTGAAATACTGAAGGCAATACTTGTTTTCTAAATTTTTGTTTCTAAATTTTTTTAAGGAGATGGTATCCCTTTCAGATATTTCAAACCTCATTGTATGTCTAAGACCAGAAGAATCATTAAGCAGAGGAACAATTTTGTGGAGAAAGGTAAGAGAAACCAAATATATATTGGCTGGAATCCTGTTGGTAATATGACTTGAGTAATATGTGTACACACACACACACACACACACACCTTTTTTTGATCTTGTACAAGGATATGGTCGTCTCTTTGATCAGTATCCATATGATCTTTTAGAAGCTTTGTTTCAACTAACTATTTAATCACAAAAATAAAAATGCAGTACAGTTAAATCTGTTCAGCAGAATAGAGGTAAGTTGGAAATCTCATAAAAATAGTAGTAATGCTTTTATTACTGATATTTTACCTTTGTGTCAGGTGCTCAAAGGGAAAATATTGTGGTCATCAGATCCTCACTTTTCATGAGTGCTTCTTCATTGGGGATAACAACAACAACAACTTTATTTTTATACCCTGCCTCCATCTCCTTGAAGGGAGAGGCGGCTTACATGGGGTCGAGCCCAGGTAAATACAATAACAAAATAAAACACATCAAATGAAAAAACATGCGCAATTATAAAATTTTAAACATTAACATATAAAGATAAAATGGCAAGCTTAATAAAACAGTATTTAAACATGACAATAAAAGTCATAAAAATGAACTGGGCAAAGTGCGCCAAGTGAATTTTGTAAGCACGAGGTACTTGATAAAGTGCTGCAAATACTCTGGGGCAGAGAGTTCCACTGCCTCTCACAGTGAGGAAGTTCTTCCTAATGTTCAGGTGGAATCTCCTTTCCTATAGTTTAAAACCATTGTTTCGCATCCTAGTCTCCAGGGCAGCAGAAAGCAAGTTTGCTCCCACCTGTCCATGACTTCCCCTCACATATTTATACATGGCTATCATGTCTTCTCTCAGCCTTCTTTTCTGCAGGCTAAACATGTCCAGCTCTTTTCAGCCACTCCTCATAGGCTTGTTCTCCAGACCCTTGGATCATTTTCGTTGTCATAGTTGTGTGTGGGTCTTAAACCATTTAGAGCTTTAAGAGAAACTAATAGTATTTTGAATTGGGTTCAGAGGAGTTATCCAGTGGGAAAAGCTGCCGTAAAACTAGATATTCTGTGCAAAAATTAGCTAAGTCAGTGAAATCTTTAGAAGAGCTTTGCAAACATTTTTAGACACACTTTTTAGACTTCCATCTTTTTATGACACAGTCGTTCAATTTTACCAGCAAATCGGAGGTTGAACCAACCCCTTATCAGAGATACGGACACATACATAAATTGTAATAACAAAATATATGAGTCACAACATATTTTATGAAAATCTTTCATTTATAGTTTTGAAACGCATATGATTTATTACTTATTTCACATACTTGGTTTTTTTAAATCACATTCACACCTACATACTTCAGACAGCACACCAATGTGTTGTGACACACAGTTTGGAAAGCTCTGCTCTAGAGGCTTCATATTGTACTTACTAAAATATCTGTACCACTTTCAGAGTCAACGCACTTGTTAATACAGATAATTTATCACAGTATCGCTCACAGAGCCAAACTATATTGTTATAATATAATTCTACTAGTTCATGTTTTGGTTTTCATGTATCCTATCCTAGCGTCCTGGAAGAAAGGATGAATTGAAATATTTATAATTAATAATGTTAATAACAGCACAGTAATACGCTTAGTTTTGAGCTGTGTGCAGGCAAGTCAAATCTTAGAACTAGCTCATATCTGAATGAATTGCTGAATATTTGATTCAGAAGATTTTATTGTAATATGAAATGTTCTTTACTTGTAAGTTGGTAAACATAGCTGTCTAAAATAAAACAGTATGGTGATGGATTGAAACATACCTTTTTTTTTTTTAGCTTTGTGATTGGTTGTATGTAAATGACATGCATTTTCGAAAGCCTTTAAACTGTAATGTGCCTCCAGACAAAACCAGATTGAGTGTTCATGTGCAATTTCTTTTGGAAGATTACCTCAAAACACCTATGGCTAGTTGTAAGTAATACATAATTACTATTACGTTGTAGCTAATGAAGTCTGTTAAAGCAGGAAATATATTCATAAAATAGTTGTCTTCCCTTTTATCAAAATTAAGAGTTATTTAAGCACTGTATGAAAAGTGTTTGGGACACTCTTTGATGAGTGATACTGTTTTGGAGTGATGTTTTGGGAATGCTTTTATGTATGAAATGGGAAACAAATGAAGATTGGTCATTTTCTTTCACTTTGGAAAAATGGGAAAAATCATTTACAGCCTAATGTTTTCAGTAGAAAAATTCTTCACAAAGTATTATTGCTGAAGTCAAGCAGGTTTTGATTGGTCTCGATTGGTAGTTTGAAGTTACACAAAAAACCCTACTTTGTGAGTGGCCAGTTTCACTGTTCTGTTCTTTCAATAAAGCCATCAAATTTCTGAATATAAAAGAGACCTCTTTTCAGATATTTATAAAGATCATGATCCAAAGAGATATGTAGAGAACTACACGCCAAAGGGTTTTTTTAATATGTGTGTTTGGCAAATTATTATTATTATTATTATTATTATTATTATTATTATTATTAATTCATTTCTATCCTGCTTTTCTCCCATTGGTGGGTCTCAAAGTGGCATACAACGTTTAAAACAATACAAATACATTGACACACAATACATAATTAACTAAACATCATATACAAATATAAAAATAATCCGATGTAACACATCATATCAATTAAACAATTAAAACTTACAGTAGGTACCATTTAAAAGTATCCATAACCTCCAGCCACTGAGGTTATTTGTAAAACTAAAAAATTATATAGCTCCTAAGACATCTCTTTTCAGGTCATATTGCAGTGGTGAAATTCTACCAGTGGTTATCCGGCAGGGCCTGTCATTATTTGTTTGGGAAGGCCTAGTTCCACAGGAAAGGTGTATGTATATATAAAAGGGTAATGAAATTTCGGCCTAGGACAAAACAACAAAACTACACATCCCAGAAACACTAAACTTGGCAGCACGACCCCTCATCCATGCCTCTACGTTCATACAATAAAAAGAAAAGAAAAATAAAGTCCTAATTAAAGGGAGAGGAATAATTGCTTTCATCCAATTGCTGCCAGTTAGAAGGCTAAGCTCCGCCCACTTGGTGTCCCAGCAACCCACTCACCCCAGGGGACAGGCAGAGTTAGGCCTCACTTAGGCCTCTTCCATACTACCTATAAAATACAGATTATCTGATTTCCCATACCACCATACTTCGCCACAGCAACGTGTGGCCGGGCACAGCTAGTATATATATAAAATCATAGAATAGTAGAGTTGGAAGAGACCCCATGGGCCATCCAGTCCAACCCCCTGCCAAGTAGCAGGAAATCGCGTTCAAAGCACCCCCAACAGATGGCCATCCAGCCTCTGCTTAAAAGCCTCCAAAGAAGGAGCCTCCATCACAGCCCGGGGGAGAGAGTTCCACTGCCAAACAGCTCTCGCAGTGAGGAAGTTCTTCCTGATGTTCAGATGGAATCTCTTTTCCTGTAGTTTGAAGCTGTTGTTCCACGTCCTAGTCTGCAGGGCAGCAGAAAACAAGCTTGCTCCCTCCTTCCTATGACTTCCCTTCACGTATTTGTATATGGCTATCATGTCTCCTCTCAGCCTTCTCTTCTGCAGGCTAAACATGCCTAGTTCTTTAAGCCGCTTCTCATAGGACTTGTTCTCCAGACCCTTGATCATTTTAGTTGCCCTCCTCTGGATGCTTTCCAGCTTGTCAGCATCTCCCTTCATTTGCGGTGCCCAGAATTGAACACAGTATTCCAGGTGTGGTCTGACCAAGGCAGAATAGAGGGTTAGCGTGACTTCCCTGGATCTAGATGCTATACCCCTATTTATGCAGGCCAGAATCCCGTTGGCCTTTTTAGCAGCCGCATCACATTGTAGGCTCATGTTTAACTTGTTGTCCACAAGCCTACAATGTGATGCGGCTGCTAAAAAAGCCAACAGGATTCTGGCCTGCATAAATAGGGGTATAGCATCTAGATCCAGGGAAGTCATGCTACCCCTCTATTCTGCCTTGGTCAGAATATATATATATATATATATATATATATATATAATTTGTGAATGAAAGGCCAGTAAGAAGGGGGCTGATCGTACCTCACTAGGAAGGGAGTTCCAGAGCCGTGGCGCCACCACCAAAAAGGCCCTCTCTCTAGTTCCCACCAAATGTGCCTGCGATGATGGTGGGACCGAGAGAAGAGCCTCTCCTGAAGATCTCAAGGCTCAAGTGGGTTGGTAGGAGGAGATACGGTTTGATAAAATCAATGTTTTTGTTAGGCATTCAATCAAATAAAGAAATGATTTTGATTCTTCTCAAAATACTTCCTTGTGGAGCTTAAAGGATTTTAATCTATTTTAAAATGTAGTACGTTACTTGTAGGGAGAATAGTTGAGATGAATAATTAAGCTCCAGTTGAACTGGTGATGAAATAACAGAATTTATTATGAAATGATGTATCTTAATCACATGTATTCAAGCATACCCATGCAAATTTACTTTGAACAACTAATCATCATTATTATTTTTAGTATCAGAAAATTGCCTTCTGCCAGACTGGTCTGATGCAAAACTTATTGCTGTAATGATTCTTCTGGCTGCAGACGTGGAAGATATGAAGAATGAATACAGGTAGATATAATTCAAAAATAGTTTACTTCACTCTTCAACCAAAAAGACTTTCAGATGCTCACTAGTAAAGCGATAGAATTCAAAGACATAGCCATATTAACCCGGACTATCAGATGCAGAGGGATGTTACGGCACCTCAACAACCAATTGAGCCAATGAAGCATAAGTTTTGTAGACTGTCTGCTTCCTCTAATGAAATATGCATTCTAATAATGAGTTTCTGCCTTCAATCTTGCAGCCTAAGAGATACAACAGAGGAAAAAGGATTGGGTTGGAGAAGGAGAAAAGTAAACTGAAGTGATAATTTATCATCCTGAAGTTCTTAATAGTGTTCTTCCTTCAAGGAGAACAGCTCCTTGCAGCTGTTCTTTTTCTTATCAGTGTAACGGGCCAAATTGATTTCTCCCTTGTTACAATGCTTTTCCTGGGTAGCAGGGAGTAATTCATCCGGCCACAATCCTTGGTTCTCTGGTCATAAGTCGGTATGTTTGTATGAATGTGCTTAAGATACTTTTATTTCCGTTGAATTTGTTACAAGATTCAGTCCACAAACCACACAAACAGACTTTCTGTATTATCCATTGTGTATAAAGTATATGGAACAGTTAGAGCTCAATGACATTAGGCAAATGTTGCATAGAACAAAGAACCCTACATTATTTTCCCAGATTCTTACTGTATTATATTTACAAAATCAGTATGTAAATAAGCTGGTGCTTAGCTTTGGGATGGTACAATTTACAAATAGACTTATGTGCAGGTATACTGATTTGAATGCTCTAAGGATCATTGGCATCTTGCACTTTGCATCAGTCTGTGTGTGGGAGGGGTTATAAAGTAAACAATTTCACAAGTTCATTTTATAACAGAACAATTGCATCCAATATGCAGTCAAATATATGTTGGGAGATCAAAATAGTTTTGACCATGTTGACTGGTGCTCATGGTACTTGAAAATATCTCAAGAATAACGCATTGGGAAAACTGTTGTAGATCAAATAATAAATCTTAAATGTGCCACAAGACTCTAGGATGCTTTGGCTGCAACAGATACACATTGCTTCCCCTTCCCAAAATTTGTGCTGTAAACTGAAGTGCCTTCTGCTTCATGCTCTGTGGAAGGTACAAATATGTATCCTCCATACTCATTTTGATGAATGCATTATCAACCCAGAAATCAAGGTTTTTTGATGTTTGTTTTTAACATTTGTTTTGTGATAGGGGCAATGTCAAAACGGAATGGGTTGAGTTGAAGTCCCTTCTAAATCCGCTACTAGATGTCTTGCTCAAACTTGGCACTAATCCATATATTTCAACACAAAAATCCGATAGAAGCTTACAGCTGCTATTGAAATTGCTACAGACTTGTTCAAGAAAACTTTCCACAGTACAAGTTGGTTAGTAGTACTTTGATTCTGCATGTTCAAAATTTCTTTCTGCAATTTTACTCTTCTCACTGGTGGGACAAAGCAGTGGGCAACTGAATAAGGCAGCCAGTTGTAACAGTTGATATGGTAACAGTAATTCATGCTCAAGTCATATGGTGGCAAAAGATTCCAGGTGTACCTGGTAAGAAGTTAAATTGTCTTTAACAAACAGACATTTAGATAGTTTTGGGATATGGACAAGTAAATATGAATATTTATCTTTCTCTTTATAATTAGGAATATGAAAAAAATTAAACAGTCTTTCTATTTTGACAGTAGACCCCAAAGCTGCTTAGAGGTGTTAGATGTTGGGACTACAGAAATCATATTTCACTATTCATTGAAAAGTACACTATTAGAGAGTTTGGATGAAATCCTACTTGTACTTATGGAAGGCTAGTATCAGTCTTATTTGCAAAAGAGTAACTTTCCAAATCTGCTCCAAGGGATAATCAGAATCACCCATTGGATTCCATCAAATATGCGCTGGACAGTTTTGTAAAATCTGCCATATATAAACTGTATTTCTTCATTTCTAAGAAACACTTTTTTCCTATATAAACATCTCTAAAAATGATGTGTGTCTTAGTATCACAGGTGTGTTTTACTGTTTTTGTTGGTGGTGGTAGTACTGAAATTAGGTCATGTCTTACAGTCGATGGCATTTTACAGTTGAAGAAAAACAGTATTTTTACTATGTTCATTATATTGTTTAGTGCATTCAGTATAATTTGCGTTTTGTAGATTTGTGAGCAATATGCACTTCTGATATTTTAATACAATGTATTTTTGCACAGATGGGATAACAACATTTCTTCAAACAACATTTATGTCTGCCACAGAAAGCATTCTGCATTTTTTTCTCAGAAGACTTACTGCACATGAATTAAACACAGTGAGTATTCACTTCAGACAAAAGCTATTTCAAAGCATTGCAGAACTTTGATTTAAAGGGAGCCAGCTTGTTTTTTGCTGCCCTGGAGACTAGGACATGGAACAGTGGCTTCAAACTACAGGAAAGGAGATTCCACCTGAACATTAGGAAGAATTTCCTCGTTGTGAGAGCTGTTCAGCACTGGAACTCACTGCCCCGGAATGTGGTAGAGGCTTTCTTTGGAGGCTTTTAAGCAGAGGCTGGCTGGCCATCTGTCAGGGGTTCTTTGAATGTGATTTTCCTGCTTCTTAGCGGGGTTGGACTGGATGGCCATGAGTCTCTTCCAACTCTATGATTTAATGATTTTATCTAATGTGTGGCAGCCTAAAAATCTAAAAACAGGAGCTTGCAGCACTGGGTTGAAAGTGGAGGGAATGATTAGTTGTAATACTGGGAGCACATGCATATATTTTATCCCTAGACTACTTTGACATGTTTTGTCAGTGCATCTGTGCCTGTCTACCAAAAAAAAGAGGAGAGGGAGGGAGGGGAAGCACCAGACCTTTGTTACTAGTCTATGAAAATTTCTGCAGGAGAGAACATTCCAAACTCCAATGAAGCACAGAGATATTTTTATGACTAGGGGCTCATACCTTAAAATGTGATGCCAGTTCTGAGTAGCAATACTCCAGACTGGCCCCTGGGACAGCTATACTGTCTCCATCTTATTGGGTGATTTGGACAACCAGGTTTAACTTCTGGTCCATCTCAGGATTTGGGGCCATTGTAGATAAGCCTTCAGTGTGGGTTACCCCAAAGGATGTCCATGTTATGTTTGAAGAGGAAAGTTGTCGAAAATCATTTGTGATGTGACATGGATGCAGGCTGTTAATGGAGTCCATGGGGAGTCATGCATCAAGTGGAGGGTTTGGTGGGGGAGTAGATTCTGGTTATAATCATTGCATAAACTTTTCAGTATACCTTTCTTTTCAGATTTCAGACCTGCAACGCTGTGATTTATATCTAGGAGTGTTGCTGGAGATAGCAAGCTTCTCTTCAGTCAGTGGCTGGAAGAAAGGACCCTTTGTCTGCAGCTTTATCTCCTCTCTGATAAATGCCTCACTCTGCAATCTGCAGGAGATGTGTGATGAAAAGGTGATTTTGAAAGTTCTAGTGCATGAAGCTGACTCAAATAACCCTTATGTACCATAGAAATAATTGCTTTGTGTAATGTATACTACTTTTGAAATGTTTATGAAACACTAGTTAGTATAAATGCAGTTTTCCTTTGCTATTAACCTGGCATTCTTTTAATATCTTCATTGCTGAAATCTAATTTTGGAGTGGACATTCAGCTCATTCTAATAGGATAGATAGATATACCTACACACACACATACAATTTTATTGATATAATTCCTAATTGATTTACCTTTCATTTGAGGGCACTTTAAAGGTGGAAATTATTTGTAAATCTTCAATTTTAGGATATACAACTTGGAAAACAGATTCAGAAAGCAGTGAGCATTGCATCACTAAGCAAAGTTTGTGAAATTATTGATCAGAAGCCAGATCTTCAGCTTCAGTTTCTACCATCTGTTGATGCCCTAAAAACAGCCATTTCCTGTACACAGCTTGACTATGTACTAAAGAAGCCTTCCTGTATGGAAAAAAGCAGGTATATATTTTCCTATCTTAGGTCAACAAAGGTTTAATGTATTTAAACACTCCAATATTCTAACTTTTTAAATCTGTCTTAATTATTACTTTAATCTTTAAAAATGCAGATTAACATAAACACTTCTTTATCTTTCTGACTTTCCAGTTCCTGATGTGTTCCTAGTAGGTAAGGACTTCAGTTAGGATTTAGCTACTGGTAATCCTGTGCTCAAAAGGACACTTATTTGGAATTTTACTTCCAGTAAATGTCTGTTGGCTTGTGCTGTAGATGATGTGCTGTTCATGGGTCTTATCTGTAATAAGATACTGAATTTAGTCTACTTTTCCTTTAGCATATTTGTAGTCTTCTTAATTTTTCTGTCAAAAATTCTTTTCAATAGACTAATACGATTTTTAACTTTTACAGTTCTCCAGAAGAGCCTGCGTCTCATCAAGGATGGGGGAAAATAGTAGCACGATTTATACATGACCAATGGGCTTGTCTTAATTTTGTTCTGAATAATCAAAGCTTTTCTAAGGAACAAAATATGGAACATTTTTTGCACAATGATGAAAATTGTATACAAACATTACAGACCGCACTGGAAGCAATGACAGTTCTTCCTTCTGATCATGTTCTACCTGTTTTTCATTGCATGAAAATACTAGTTCCCAAGGTAAATAGTGTAAATCTTGTATGATTTTATAATGTGACTTTCATTTTTTCCTTTTAAAATCTATGTTTCTTTTTCTGTCTTTAGCTCCTGGAATCTTTAGAATCTGTGTGTATACAGGCTTTTGATTTGGCATGGAAAATAATATTTTCTCTTAGCAACACACAGTTGATATTTTGGCCCAATTTAAAAGCTTTTGTTCAGTTTGTGTTTGATCCACAAGTTCTTGCTGTTGCTGCAAAGAATGAGAGTCAAGCATATACAAAGATAAAAGAGGTAAAACATTTAAACTGCTTTCGCTTTTTTGTTTTTATGTTTTTGTTTTTCTTGACAACATACAGAGGATTGTGGCTTTATTTAGATATCCCATTCCTTTGCCTTACATGTAATTTATTTTCTTCTCCCTAAAATGTGATTATATCAGGAATTATGATAATAACTTCAAATCGAATCAGCCTATTAAGCAATATTTGAAAAATAGTTTAATATCATAATTTTTTCTGAAGCTGGCAAACAGATGTAAACTGATGCTTGATTAAATTGCTTGTGGTTTAATTGTGACTTGCCTGCTATATGTATAAATGCAATGATCTTATCATAGTGAGCCAATGTATATTCATCACAATTGGCTCATTGGAGTTTTTTTCCCCCTGCATGGAACAATCTAAAGGATTGTTAGGGATAGAACAGCCTTTTACATAATCTTGGATTGCAACTTGTACATTTTTTCTTAAGATGTCCATTATTTTTTCACCTTTTCTCTCAGATCATGTTTCAGATAATCGAAATGTCTTCTACAAGAACTGGAGTCTTTAATGTGCTGTTAAGTTACTGCTGTCACTCTTGGCTATTTCCTACTCCTTCTGACACAATTGCTGCCGAAAATGCATTTTCAAATGCCAACAATTACAGTGAGCTTCTCATAGAGGCATGTCTGTTTGGAACAGTTTTCAGACGTGACCAAAGGTAACCCCCCCCCCCCCCAACTAATATTTGTCATATTTATGAATGTATGAACGATATTTGCTCTAGAATTTCATTGCTGAATTCTTGAACTATAACTGACTAATAATAATATTAGAGTGTGTAGTAAGGTTTTTAATTGTCCATCTTTCTCATTTCTCTTTTAAACACAAATTAATATCAAGACTCATTCAGGAGGTGTCTGCTTTTGTAGAAAACCTGGGTGATGAATGTGCAGCAAATGTTGTTACAGAAAGGTCAGTGTTTTGTCTTGACATTAATTATACCTGCATCCTTCGGAATATTCTATTTTGCAATTCCTCCTCTACACCTAGTTGCATTCTACTTTACTATCACCATTAGTATTCTGCCTTTTACATGTTTAATTGCTGCTTCGAATTGCTGGGGCAGTTGTTTTTACACATCATTTTGTGATTGATTTAGTTAACGTGAGCTAATTTAATTGATGTTCTTTACCATTTAGTCAATATTTCTTTTCACAACACATTTTCCTTTGTGTTTCTCTGGCCCTTATGTATATAATTTATTTGATTTAGTTGATTCAGTGTTTTAACTCATTACTATTTGGGTTCTCTTTCCCTATCTCAGCCCATGTATGTTTCAGTTTAAATTGTTTTCCAACTAATTTATTGTATATAAAACCCATTAGTCGTTTCTCCTTTGTTAATTTCCACTTCGAAACATGAATTTCTAAATTAATATTTTGCTTTCATAAAAGTACCATAATGCTTCTATTGTAAACTTCCTTTAAAAAGAACAAAAAGAGGAAAGTCACCTTTCCCCATTTTGCATGCTCACCACTGCAAGACAAAAGGCATCTGTGCCACTGTGGGCAGATATGGACAAGGGAACAATTTGAAATGGTGAAGGGTGAGAAGCAGTGCCATGATGGAAGGAGCAGAGGAGGTGATGCTTCTTTTATGTCCTTCCAAAATTTGACTTTCTGATGGCTCCTATTTTGTAAGAGCTAAGGTATAATACTAAATTCCCTTTTTAGTTTCCCACATAGACATAGAAGAGGGCTAGTTGGGAGTCAGGAAAGTGCTCTGTTGGTGTATTTTTCTTCATGTGAATTCAGATGTAAAACATTCATATTATTTGTGAAATATTCTATGTATGTTATGTATGTGTAGGCCCCACTGAATTCGCTCTCATATGTGTTAGTATTGCAACCTAAATCTGTAATGCTTTAGTGAATAAGACTGAAAACAGCGTAATATCTAATTCTTATGTATCAGTACTATAATGTATTACAGTATGAACAGAGATGACCATTATGTGAGAATTTGTGCCATCAAATTTCTCTGCTTGCTAGATGAGTCAAATACGCTGCACAAGGAATTCATAGAAGACATTGTCATGAAGTTGCTTGATAAAGTAAGAACAATAGTCCTTTTATTTTGATGATAATTGAAACAATCATTTGTATATCCTGAAGTATTCAACCTCAGTGTTTCCATTCTCTGCAGGGTGAATTCATGTTGAAATCAAAAAGTCACTATTATGTGAATTCTTTACAACACAGAATTATAAATCGATTGTGGCAGACATTGCTGGTTCTATTTCCAAAACTCCATAAGGTACTGTTTTACATACAATTTGTTGTTAACGTTTGGGTTAAAATAGAGTATTCAGTGTCATAAAATGGAATACTTAGTGCCATCAATATATGGCAGCCCTTTGCATAATATCCTTCTCTCTAATAACAAACTCAAGAGGATAAGTATCCCTCATTTCAGAAGCAAAATGTGGCCTGGGAAAATGAGACAGTAGCTTTTGTTCAGTTGTGGAACACATACTGTATATAGCAGTGGTTCTCAACCCAGGATCCAGGAGCCTCTGGGAAACACGATGTTGTCACGAGGGAGGGCGGGAGGCGAAGGACTGAAGGAATGTTGATTTTTTTTAGTTATATCCAAAATAATAATAGTAGTAATAATAAATCATATGGAATCATTGTAATCAAAATACTATATTATAATTGGAGTGTGTGCATTTAACCAATTAATTTATATCCCCTTCTCTTATGAGAAAATTGAAGTAATTAGTGCCTTTAATCTTGAGTTAAGTTTTGAGGGTCTGAGGCCAGAAAAGAGATTAAAAATGGGGTGTGTGGTGAACCACTGGTGTATAGAATAGTGAAGTCATGAATTACACTTTGGGTCTGTTCACTGACTCATCCTATATAGCACAACAGGAGAAGGCCACATTTGGAGTGTTGTCCACTTTAGCAACTTTTTTCTCGTCTCAAGAGGCTTGAATGGCACTGTAGGGTTGTCTAGAACCATGAAATACACTTGTCTTTTGGTGGAAATATAATACAGTATTTTGTAGCAGATCCTGCTTGTATGTCCGGAATTTTGATCTGCCTTATCCCTTGAGTTAGGATTGACTAATTTCTAACGAGAGAAAATTTTCAGCAGGTTTATTTTATCTAAATGGAAAACCAGTACAAGCCATTCCATCAGACCTGGTTTTGATACAAAATTAGATTTCTGATCTTCCAATACTTTGATTCAAGTTAGTAAAAAAGAAACCTTTTTTTTTTCAAAATTAAGTAGCATCTAAAGAAGATTGTGTGTTGTATGTATGTTTGCCTACTGATGTCAATTTGCAGATTTCTACTGATTTGTAACCTGTGTTTTAAAGGATATTTTAACAAACATTGTGGACAGGATTCTACAAGCTGGACATAGGAATAATCAAGCATCTGTAAAATATTTAATAGAGTGGAATATCATTTTGATTCTGCACAAGTTTCCCCAGTTTCTTCAAAAATTCTGGGATTGCTTTAACTATGTGAGTAACTAATACAATTTTAAAAGCATATCAGTTACTTTAAAGATACAAGTGATCAAGTGGTATTGATTTCTTTGCTTGAATAGGTAGCTTTTACTAATGTGCCTCCCTTCGGCTTACGTTGACACTGTGACTGTGTGCTATTAGAATTTTTAAGCTTCTATATTTTGGAAACATAGATTAGATCTAAATGTAATATAAAAAGTGTAATTAAAATAATTGCAATAACATACATGATTTATTTTTCAGGGCGAAGACCAGCTTAAAACTAGCATTTGCACCTTTTTAGCAGTGCTGTCACATTTTGACATAATTCTCCAAAATGCAGCTGAAAAGGCAAGTTCTTCTGCTTGAGCATAATCAAAATATGTGGAATACAATTCTTTAAACAGAGTAAGAATTACTTTTATTAAATAATAAATATGTTGTGCAGCTTGACTCATGTGAGTAAGTATTTTGGGTGGGATTTTAATAGAAACAGTACTATAATAAAATACTGACTTTGGGACAATAGGATGAAGGGTATTTCTGACCTTTGAATACTTTAATATTGCTTCGTTGGTGATTTAGCATTTAGCTTTTCCATTGTTAAGAATAAAATGCTTTTTATTCAGAAATCAATCAGCAGAATTCTACTCACATGATTGCTTGTCTCATTTTATAGAGATTAAGAAGTATAGACTAAATGATGCTTTTCTCTCTTTTAGATTCCAGCTCTGAAGAAAGCCCTTGTTGTTGTCCTACAGTGGTGTTTCCATCACAATTTTAGTGTTCGATTGTATGCTTTAATCGCTCTGAAGAAAATTTGGGGAATGTGTAAAGCATCATTTGTGAATGATTTTGAAGCTTTAGCTCCAGTTATTGAATGTAGTCTTAATCAAGCGGAAAGCATGCATGGATCGGGGTAAGTAGTACATGTTTTATTTAAAATATCGCCATTACTTTTTGATGGTTATAAATATAACAGTAATCTGAAATTGGGGTGAGAGCAGTGTTCAATATCTCTAATGGATGAATCTATACAAATAATAATAATAAAAAATGTAGCAGATAAAATAAATCTAATATTTTCAAAGAGTGCCTCCTTATTTCTGTAACTATTTCTGTCTCATCTGAGAGAGCATTTGAAACAAGCTCAGCTCAGCAGCTACAGTTTAAGACTAAAATTTATGGTAATTCAAGTGCATACTTCTGTAAATGAAAAAGTTGACTGTTTGCTGCTTGTTTTTAAATGAAGTTTTGCTAAATTCGGTCATCATGGAGACCTCACAAGAGAAATCATTGCAAAAGTAATGCTCCAATTGTGTAAGATGAGGAAGAAGCTTGATCGATTTGCCAGCAAGTCATTTACTACTGAGAACTACCAGCAGCAAAGTGTACAGTTTATATGAAGAAATTAAACACGTTTTAAGGCAAACATTTTCTACCTCTTGTTTTATTTATCAGTCGAATGGAGGCTAGATCAGAACTAAGACTAGAACTTGAAGAGCAGCTAGAAAGGAACTAGATAAGAGCCTCAGGTGTAAAGATACATTGTTAAATAGCGAAGTTTGGACAATCCACATTACAGTATTTCCAGAAAGGCATGTGTAGATCTGCCGCCTTTAATAAAACACTATGGATATCTTAACAGTAATGTCCTTACTTGGGGTGATATTATTATTATTATTATTATTATTATTATTATTATTATTATTATTATAGTATTATGATATTATATTATAAGTGCACTTCTACTTGTACTAATAGAGATTTTTTGGAAATGTTTCCTTATGACAAACCAATCTACAGGAATGCTAAAAGGAATTGGCAACGTATCCAAAAGCACTTCTTCTTTGACAATTTCCATCCACTTAAGGACTACTGTCTTGAGGTATGTACATAATATAGACATTCAGAGTTTTTAAAAGATGCTTTGAGATTAGTCCATTTATTTGTTATGTTGTTGAGCATGCAGGTGTGATGATGGACTATACTGTAAGAATTGATCCTGAGAAGAGCTGGCTTTAAATCTTCACTTAGTTATGAAACTTATTGAGTCAGTTTCTGTCTCAAGCCTAACCTGTTTCATTTCAAAACATTGATTGTTGTGAAAGAAAAACGAAATAATCCTATTTAGTGATCTCTCAGGGGAAAGTTGTGGTGGTGATTTTATAAAAATAAATCCAAAGAAAACTATAGAGGTAAATATTTTGTTGAAATTATTTTGTAGATATTATGGATAGAAAGCTAAAGCTTTAAAATGAAATGGTTCAGATCTTATAATATGCTGTGTCACATTTTCACTGCTTAATCTGAGGCGTTCTGCCTTTGATATGGCCTAATAAGGGGCATGCATGCCCTGCCAAATCTGTGACATTGCAGTATTCACTGTGCAGATAAATGCCTAAGTATGTATGGTTTACAGTTTATTTTGTGTCCTATGAACTTTTAAAAAGCTGCATTCTGTTTGTTGTGAATTATTTCTCAGAGGAGTTCATCAAATTGCCAATTTATTCTTATTGTTGGAGGATTTTAAAATTATAAATCACTTAAATTTTCCTTCCTAAATCCTTGGAATCTATTCCTATGCTTTCAAGCCTTCTTCTACATCTGCAAGATGTATAAACCGGCTTTAAATAAAAAAATGCACATCAATTGGTTGAAGTAGTCTGTGCTGCATGGAGTCTTTTGTACTGTACAAGGCTGAATATAACATTTTTCACAGGGAATGAAAAATAATGACTAAGACTATGCCTTGTACATATGTATTGTGAGCATGCAGTTAAGAGAAAATTAAATAAGCCCACTTGGCTACCATTAAATTCAGTGGAATCTAGGTTCACGTAAATCTCAGTGCGAGAGATTTAGGCAAATACATTTTAGTTAATAAAAGTCGATGTTTTTCTTTGCAGACAATATTTTTCACCTTGCCGCGTCTGTCAGAAATTGCTGAGGAGGAGTGGATTTCTCTCTCTAAATTTAAAGCGTTCACAGACCTCCCATTGAGCTCAACTTTTCCATGTTCCCATTCTTGCACTGCACTTCTTGATCTAAAGCCAAGCAACTGGTGCCAGCAAGATAGGGGTAACTGCAGTTTATATTTTATTCTTTGTTAAATAATGTGTGCTGACTATTTTACTGTATCAATTTCATACATTTAGACTAAAATATATAATTCTGTTACACTTAAACATTCTCATTCTTAAACAGAATAAAGAAAAGGTCTGTCCTAACCAATGCAAGTTCAGAAATGTTAGGGTTTTCAGGACACTCTTTGTTACATTGAAATAACAAAGCTATCTTTTTCAGGTTTGAATTCATCCAAATCAAGTAATGAAAGAGAATGGACTGATGTTCAGAAAAAAATTATCCCCTGGAAGGACAGTATACCAGATGTTGATCTAGAGCTTGTATTTCAAGATCGGGCTACTAAACTTTGCAAATCAAATAGTAAACTGATTGTAGTGGCTTCTCTCCTTGATAAACCCACCAATTTAGGAGGTAAGATTTTTAAAATATGTGTGTATGTGCCTTCAAGTCGCCTGGTGTCTTATGGCAACCCTATACATTTCACAGGGTTTTCTTAGGGAACAAATACTTGGAGGTGGCTTTCCTGGTTCCTTCTAAAATTTAGCATATAGCACCTGGTATTAATTGACAGTCTTCCGTGGTGGTCCTATTTAGTTTTTAGAATCAGATTGGATCTAGAGTCTTTCTAGGTATTTAGATCCTGCTTACAATCTTTTAAATACTGAACAGGATACTAACCAATAGTAAATCATGCTGTGGTGTTTGTGAATAATATAGTTTTAAGATATTCATAGATCGCACATACTGAAAGTGTTCTGCTCATTTGTAGGCTTGTGTCGTACATGTGAAATATTTGGTGTCTCTGCTCTAATAGTTGGCAGCATTCATTACATACATGACAAACAATTTCAGTACCTCAGTGTTTCTGCTGAACAATGGCTTTCTCTTCTTGAGGTGAGTAAAGAAAAGTAAATTAATTTGCTATAGATTCCTCAGATATCTGTTGCTGGTTTCCATAAACATACCTTGTCTAACTGCTTCTTGGGTGAGGTTTCCAATACTTTGATTATTTAAGTAGCATTAAATGTAATAAGAGTTCAAGTTAGCATTTTCCAATAGCATTCGAATTGTAATCAGCCTTGGTTCCCATATTGGGAAAAAGGCAAGATATGAAATAAATAAATGAAATGAAATATAAGAGATACTCATGTATTAAGTCTGAATATAAACATTGTGCCTAAGTCTAGCAACAGATGAGGCCTTCCATTCCAGCTGCCACTGCTGTGGCTTTAAAGGAAGTATAAGAGAGGCAGACACATGGGTCCATTAGCCCTCATTACCAGCAACAAAAGAAAGATTAGTTTCTGCTGGACTTCATCTTTCCCTTCCACCCCCTTTCTTTATGCTTCTTGTATTATTTAGATTGTAATCTTGAGGGCAGAAAGCTGTGGAATCAACAATATGTAAACCTTAAGCTATTCTGAGAGCCTTTTGGGCTAAAGGGCAGGGTACAAAAACTTGATATAAATAGCTGGGTACTGTGGCTTGTCAAGGGATAAGGGCAGTGAGAGCAGGGTATTGGTTCATGCCTTGATTTGAGATTTTAGAAATATTTCACTGACCTTTCTCAGAAGTATAAGACATAGATCACCAGCCTGATCTAGCAGGATTTTTCTTTTGTTCATATTGATAAAATATTGATAAAATATAGCGGTGTGGCAGAATCAGTCTTTGCAAGAATAATTTAACTTTTGATATCAGCCTTTTGAAGAATAAAACTATGTTCTGATGTATGACACATCTGTAATACACTGATTTTTTATTTTAAAAACATCGACTCATTTCACTTTCTAAAATGCAGGTTAAGCCATTTCAGCTCGCTGATTACTTGGAGCAGAAGAAAATTGAAGGCTATACTATAATAGGTGTTGAGCAAACAGCCAAGAGTTGTGATCTAACAGAATACAGCTTTCCAGAGAAATCTCTGCTGCTGCTCGGGTAAATTAGAAAAGCGTTCTTAGTCACATGTTTTCCCAAGTACCTGTTTCATAGTCAAAGCTGAGAATTGCACAGCTAGAGCATGGAAAATTCTTGTTATGATACCCCCTTAACTATTTACTGTAAGGCAAAAGGTGGCAATATTTTTTTAGAGACATTTCTTTTTGGTTAATGGAAATAGGGGGAGGCTGCTTGCAGCAACTGAACCAGGTACTTTCTGTACAGACCTATATTCTGAATATGGAATACAGTTACTTATGTGTTTGGTTCCTTAATGCTAACTGGAATGCATATTTGTGGTTTTCTTCTGGTCAGAAATGAACATGAAGGAATTCCTGCAAACCTGATTCAGCAGTTGGATACTTGCGTGGAAATTCCACAACAAGGAGTTATTCGATCACTTAATGTCCATGTAAGTGGAGCTCTGCTTATCTGGGAATATACTCGGCAACAGATTGTCAAAGAGAAAGAATCAAGATGAATGCAGAGTTATTAAAACTGCCGCTCTGATGGTGCTACAAAATCCAAGGAGTGATTATAAATACCACTTTTCATGCTTTAGATTTTGTAAAATCCCTTTAAAAATAATGTAAATGCCTTAATCATGACTGATTAAAATTATTCAATAAATGCCCTTTTAATACAAGTTTGTTGGTGCTTCTGTTAAACCAAAGAATGGCGTTGTCTGTAGACACCTTGAGTCATGTGGCCAGCATGACTGCATGGAGCGCCATTACCTTCCTGCTGGAGCGGTACCTATTGATCTACTCACATTTGCATGGGTCTAACAGTGGGAGCTCACCTCATTCCCCAAATTCGAACTGCCAACCTTTCGGTCAGCTAGTTCAGCAGCTCAGCAGTTTAATCTGCTGCACCACCTGGAGTTCAGGCTTCAAAACATAACCATTAGTTACTCCATGAGTGAGCTCAAATGACTCTTAACACAACTAGCAACCTTTCACTTACTGGTGCAGAATTAAACTGAGGCAAGCTGTACTGTTCCTCTGCCTTTGTGTGGTGAGCCTCTGTTTTGTGCTCACACTGAACATAGTCCAAGGTGTATTAGTTCCACGTGGTTGCAGATGCCATGCGAGGAGTTCATAAGAAGCCATCAGCTTAAGAATATGATCTTGGACCTGAGGTTTTATGCTTGCATATGCCCAATTAAATTTTGATTCACAATGAATACCCCCCAACACACACAAATACATAAAATACTGGATCAAGCTGTATATATAAACCATCCAAACAGTACTGTAAGCATAACAGCTGCTGTTTGGTGAAGATTAAGTAGCAAGGTAATTGTGCACACTCAGTCAGTCGCTGTCTAGCAGAACTGCACAAACTATTCAGCTTTCTCTTTAAGAAAAGAACATCCAAGATGCATGTGAAAGCCCCAATAAGAGGGAAAGCAGCACAAAAAGAAACGTGATGGATTCAGAGTATTACTTAGTTTAATCAGCACACCTATTTATGCTGTATTAGTGGTGGCAAATATTCAGTCATTTTATAGTGAGTGTGCCTCTTTTCTTCAGAAAGCACTTTCAAGAAAGGTGAGCTTCAGCCTTCGTATTAATACCAGATAAACACTGGCTTGCACTTTATTTAGATGTCACTGTCCTTTACTGCTGTTGACACTCTAGGTTTCATGCTGCTGCTGCTGTTGCTGCTACTTCTGCAACCTCCTTTGTGGCAAAGAGCTATGATGTCTTGGTTGTCTGTGAAGGCTGAAATTCTCCTGTTTCCAACTGTGCTTTATATTTTAAATAATCTCTTCTTTTATCAAAGTATTTAACCTGTTTTGAATAAGATCATTGTTAGGAAAACCACACTAACAGCGGGATTCTAGTGTAACAAGAAAAACCTAAACCATCTTTGACTATTGTTTCATTAATAATTATATTAGTTATATCTATATTGAACAGCTCACATGAGTTCCCATTTTATATTCATAAGAGTCCTGTGAGATACAGTTATGACAGAATGCAATAAAAGTGACTATCCCTAAGTCAAGCCAGTCAGTTCCATAGTTCAATGACAATTAAAACCTGGATCTTCTAGACCAGTCCAACAATACCACCATACCACTTTAATTTTCATGCTGATATTGTTAATGTTGGAAATGTCGCACTGGAAGATGAGCAAATGGCTGTCAGCAGGACTATTCAAATCGTGTTACTTGTGTATTTTTTAAAATACTGAGGAAAATACCTGAGGCTCACAGAATAATGGTTACTGACAGAGTGGTCATTGTGTAGCAAGGAAGCTTAAATATGAGATTACACATATATTGGGATTAAATCTAGTTTATTTTTATTTATTTTATTTATAACCCACTTTATCTCTCCTGAAGGAGACCCAAAGCATCTGAGTTGCAATTATGGTTAGTATCCTTTCAGCTAGTACATTTGTCCTATATTCCATCCAAAAGCCTCCCATACCTGGGAACTGTCAAGCTTCAGGAGGGCCTGCTACTGCTATTGTTCCTTCCTGCCCAGAGGAAAGTGGCTGCACTCCATTCCTCCCAGCTGAAATTAGCTATTTATTGTCTGATTACCCCCCCCCCCCCCGCTATTTGTTTCCTTTCTAAACAGAAGCCCCTCCCATCGCTTGACAGCAGCTGGGTGATGGGAGCTGGGCAAACAGAGCTATATACCCATGTAAGAACTCGCATCTGTTGAACATCTTACCTGGTGTTAGCCACAACTGTTTTGTGAATGTCCACTGTCAGTAAAGTAGCTGTCACTTTTAGTACACATGCCTCAGACTACCTAACATTTCATATATCTGATGATGTGGACTATGAAATCTTCTATCAAAATATGTGTTTATCTTCAAGGCGCCACATTCTTTTAAAGTTATTGTTAATGAGGAGCTATAGTTGTATCAGGAGACAGGAAGATAATTCAATTTCTATGAGTTTATATACCCAATAAATCATATTTGTACACCAAGTGGTACTTACCCACTGCTGTGGACATGCTTTTACAAAAGAGCACCTAAGCTTCTCACATTTAAATGCATCCTCCGTGCTTTCATCTAAGC